>NC_085877.1:12928620-12966120 GCF_034702125.1 Engraulis encrasicolus | reverse complement strand
TGTGCAGGTCCTTGTGAAATACAGCTGGCGGATTATAAGACCCAAGTCTCTCAACAGCCAGGAAGGTTTGAGGTAAACCTTTTCAAACTTGCAGGGCAACGTTTCGCAAACAAACAAAAGAACGGAAAGCATTTAAAAGAAAAAGCCGACTTACAACTGAACCATGTCCAAAAAAAGGCACACACACACACTGTGTAATCCTTTACTGTATTCCGGGGCATGAACAGACGTGCGCACACACACTCACTCTCAGTAAGCTTACAACACACACACATGCACGCACGCACACGAAAAAGACACACACGCGTAAAACACACACACGCACACGTAAAACACATGCACACGCACACGTCATGCACACGCACACGTCACACACACGGGCACACACACACACGGGCACACACACACACGGGCACACACACACACGGGCACACACACGCACACGCACGCGCACGCACACGCACACGCACACGCACACGCACACACCCTAGTTGCGAGAGTGAAAGCTCTAAGAAGGGGTAATGCCGGATCCTGGCGTGAGTATCCAGATGGCAAGCCAGCCACAGTAATCTCCCCCCCACAGCCGAATTAGACTTCCGCAGTGCCGTACCGTCCCGTCCGCACAACAAATGAAAAAGGTATGAACCACTTGACTGACTGAGTTGGTTTAGTTTGCAGTTTGCACACCACACAAAAGTGACTTTCAGCAGCTACCGCCTTTAGAATCAAGACAGAATGGTCTTTTTTTTTTGGCTTGAGACGAGTCTTTGAGAAACAGATGACTAAGGGGGTGCCTATACTGCCAGCCGTTGGGAAAAAGATGGCGAAAAAAGAAAAGAAAAGATGGCGTTTTAACCTCACAGGGAAGAAAAGTTAGCATAAGCCTGCTTTTCACACTGTGCCAGACAAACCCCTACTCCTATCCTTTTTTCAGAAGGAGCAGTGAGCCTTTGCATCACTCTACTCTACTCTGCCCTGGCAAACTGAACCGGGAGCTGGGAGTGAAGGTCTTACAAAACAGTGTGTGTGTGTGTGTGTGTGTGTGTGTGTGTGTGTGTGTGTGTGTGTGTGTGTGTGTGTGTTTTCGTGTGTTCGTGTGTGTGTGGTGTGATGTGGTGTGTGTGTCAGAGGCAATACACAATTAAAAGGGTTTCATTATTTCCTAATTCCAGGGATCAGGGTTTGAGTCAGACCTGACATCATTCTGGCAATCCCTTTCATTACCAAACCCTCTAACTTTACTGATCAATCACAGCTAAAAAGCCATAAAACTAACTTCCGAAAATATATAAATAAGTAAATAAATCTATAAAAAAAGGTCTAGACCCTTAACACACACCGCTCCACAACTGGAACAATGTAATAGTCACTGGGAAAAAACCCTTTACCATAGATAGTAGGCCTACTACTACACCACTATGGCAGTGCACAGGGCCTTAAGTAATACATTACAACTTGGTCACTGCCATTCTGGTAACAGCAAATTTATAACAGGGGCGGTGTCTTAAGGGGTTTTAAAAAAGAGGTATTAATCCAGCCCGGTATCTCAGACTAAGCAGGCTGTAATGGCAGCTATTACTTAACAGCGCCTGGAATGGGAGGGGAGCAGAGCCTGAGGGGGGGACCTGTAGGTGCCTGTAGTGGCTTAAGCTTACCATTTCCCTGAACAGAAAATTAAGTTAAACAATAAGCAATCTAATATACCCAAAAAAGTTTTAGAAATTAATCTCATGCTTTTATTTTCTTATAGGCTGGGAACTGGCGTTTTGTCTTTGACCCAACTAAGCAGCCTAATGACGGGTCTTATTTAACAGTGAGGCGGTTGGGGCGGGTTGGGATGGGAACGTGATGGGGGCATGTGGAGGCCTGTAGGCTAGAAAGGCTTCAAGGGGCCCCCCCTCTCTCTCTGTGGCCCCAGGATGAGATTAGCATTTGTGGACAGACAGACAATCTCTCTCGCACGCTCTCCAAGAGGCTCTCTCTCACTTTCATTATCACTCCACGCCACACACAAACAGACACAGACACAGACACAGACAGACACACACCTGTGCATGCAGGGTGAACAAACACCAGTGACAATACAAAGAATGACAGACACCTGCAAGGAAAAGCTCTGTTCAGCAGTGTAGTGCCATGTGTACACATCTATGCATCTCAACGTTTTTTGTTTCGTTTGGTTTTTTTTTTAAATATAACTGCAGAAAAGGACTGAACTAGTCCTGGAGCGGGGGAAGAGAGAGAGAGAGTCAGGGCTGTAAAGCAAGAACGAGTAAAAGGCAGTTGCGTTTGCGTGCGCGCGTGTGTTTTTGCAGGCAAGGGGATTGGGAGGTTTGTGTGAGAGAAGTCAGGCATAAGCCCTCTGCAGATGTGCATGAGGTGAAAGCTAATTACGCTAAAACACTAGCCTTGGATAAACCCAAACGCTGCAACTCTTGACACTCAAACGCTCTCCTCCTCCTCCCCCCCCATACACGATCTCCTCCTCCTCTCTCCCATACACTATCTCCTCCTCTTCTCTCCCATAGGCGCTCTATCTCTCTCCCTCTGAGCATCTCTCCCTCTCTCTCTCTCCCTCTCGCTCAGGCATCCCTCTCTGTCTCACCATGAATCACTTGCCATCTCACTCTCACTGCATCCCTCTCCCCCTCTCTCTGCATCTTTCAATTTTTCTAGGCATCTCTCACCCTCTTCCTCTTTATCTGGGCATCCCTCTCTCTGCATCTCTCTCTCCCTCTCTCTCTCTCTCTCTCTCTGCATCTCTCTCTCTCTACCCCCCTTTCTCTGCATCTCTCTCTCTGCATCTCCCCCCTCTCTCTCCCTCTCTTTCTCTGCATCTCTCTCTCTGCATCTCTTTCTCTACATCTCTCTCTCTCTCTACATCTCTCTCTCTCTGCATCACTCTCTCTCTGCATCACACTCTCTCTCTGCATCACTCTCTCGCTGCATCACTCTCTCTCTGCATCTCTCTCTCCCTCTCTCTGCATCTCTCTCGACATCTTTAACTCCCTCTCTCCCTCTCAGTGTTCATCTGTCCATCTCCGCCTCTCCCTCCAACCCAGCTCATTTCTCTTGCCTGCCAGGCGAGGCACAGCTCGTACCAGCAGAGCCAGAGCGAGAGCAGTGTGTTCCTTTCCGCACCACATCAAAGTGGACTGGGTACTGCATTTGCAAACACCCAAAACAAACATGCCCCCTGAGACAATAAAAATAAATAAACAACAAACTTCACTATTTCATGCCACCCCTAAGCAAAAAAATATATAAATAATAATAAAAAAAAACCTTCCCTTTCACTCCCTGAGAGTTTGTGCCTGTACGGTCAGGTGTTGTACAGTGTTCTGCATAGACACTACAGGGTACTGGGGGAAAATAATGGCTTGGCACACTGTGTTGGAACAAGATGCTAAGACGTGTAAATTGTCAACACTGTTGACAGTATACAGTGTCGAGGGATGTTGGTGGAAGCCACTTGTCTGTCAGATGCAGAGGGACTTCCTCTTAGGAGCAGCATGAGGAGCTCTACTACAAGTAGCTCTGATGGGACGCTAACCAAGCTCACTTTCAATTTTTAAGATTAGCTTAGACATTTTGCCTTCCTTGAATGAGGGGAAAGTGTGAGACACAGGAAACTGCACTGTTCAATCGCGCTCAGTTGCAACAGCGGTGCATTAGTCCATTTTATTTTGTTGTACTAACTAAGGGGTGCTTTGGCAGGCTTAGGATGGGGCACCTAAGTCTCCACCCCTTCCGGGCGGCTTCTGGGGCTGGCAACGGAAAAACTTTTGACTGGGTTGTAATGGACTGATCAAAGCTATTTCCCGACCCACCTCGCATTTCCCCGTGGATCACACATATGCTGTGCCTCAGAATTAATAACAACCAATGGTGTGCTTGTTGACTTCACTTGGCAAGCGATTTTTGAGTTGTGAATGTGCAAAAATATGTAATTATTTGGACTACACAACAGACGTCGCATGTCCGACGTGCAGCCACTTAAGCCACGGTGCAGCGGTAGGGTTGGCTGTGCCTCGGTTCACGTCAGATATGCGAGGCGCAAGTGTAGTCTCCAACACAGTTTTGCACAAAAGCTAAAATAACGTTTCTTGCGTGCCGAAAATGAGTGGTCTTACGACGCAAATCCAAACCTTTCAAATTCACTGTCATCATATGTGAAATCCAGAGCACATGCCAAACGGGATGAGGATTTAGCTTGACTCGCTCCATTGACTCGCATTCAAAATTTTGCGAGCTCCTGCCCCATGTATCGGAAGTAGAAGGGCGTGACTTAGGTGCCCCATTAAGTCAAGAGGACATAGGGAGGCTTATGATGAGTTCAAGGAGGCGTTTGTTCAAAAAAAAGGTTGTGAATCACTGACTTAGACACACACACACACACAAACTCACCTGGAAGGTGCGTAGCCAGTCCTGCATGCCGGCGGGGGGTGGCACGAGGGCGATGCGTCTCCGCTGCGTGCCCTGGCCATTGGCTGCCCGCAGGTCCCCGAACGTAGGAGTGGACGAGTACGGAACGATACCCACAGGACTGCACCAATCAGAGGACAGAAGAAAAGGGGGCGTTAGGAGAGAAGTTGAATTGTGGAAGAAGCAGGAGATTCAATGTGTGAACATTCAGTGAGTGGGTGAGTAGAGGTGTCCATGCAAAACTAAGAGTGTGTGTGTGTGTGTGTGTGTGTGTGTGTGTGTGTGTGTGTGTGTGCGTGTGCGTGTGCGTGTGCGCGTGCGCGTGCGTGTGTGTCCATGCAAAAATGAGACCATGTGTGAGTCTGGAGTCAGTGTGTGTGTGTGGGTGAATGGATGCATGTGTGTAGGCACGTACAACTAAAACTATGCGTTTGTGTGTGAAGTGTGGAAGGGGGTTTGGGGGTGTTGATTTTTTTCCCCATTTGTATTGTGGCGTGGAGGATTCAGCAAAGAGACCCCACAAAAAGGGGGTTAGTGTGTGTGTGTGTGTGTGTGTGTGTGTGTGTGTGTGTGTGTGTGTGTGTGTGTGTGTGTGTGTGTGTCTCACCTTGAATAGTCCGGGCCCTTGGGCTTCTTCCCGGCTGGAAAGGAGCGAACCTCGCCTTGGTCCAGCTTCCTCTTCATCTGAGCACACAAAAGACAGACGCGGAGAGGAGGGAAGAGAAAGAAAAGGAGACCGAGTGAGTGAGTGAAAGTGTGAGAGCAAGAGAGAGGCCCTCCCAAAAAAAACACACACTGTCTCACACACACAAACGTACTAAATGGCCGTTTGGAGGCCCAGATTAGCATATAGCCAAAGGCGAGGAAGGGATTGGGGATCGGGGGGCATCAAAAAACACAAATCACAACAGCAAACAAACAGCCCTTTTTAGAGGCCAGGCAAATACTGACAGACCCAAAACACATGCACACACATAAACAAACACACACAATCACTTGCTCCTTATGTCTGTTTCTCTCCGACTGTGGCACGCATTTGTACCAGTGCTATGTATGGTGCACCTAGGGCCCATCACACGCACGCACACACGCACGCGCACACATACACAGAGAAAGACCCGCACCAAGCATAGCACATCCACTGCACTTGAATAATGTGCCCTGTCAGTGGTTGCCGTGTTGTGCTGGGTTGAGGCAGGCACAGGGCCCGAGTGAGATGAGAGGAGAGGAGATGGAAGGCCTGCCGACCTGCCGCGCAGGGACCTAAATGCCTTACAGTAAAGCCTCTAAACGCATTACCTAACCACATTTCGGAGCAGTGGCGACGGCCAAAAATCAGGTTAGGAAATGCTATTGTTTGAAAGTAAAAACCTTGCTCGGGAAAACAAGGAATTCAGGCTCGGATTTTTCATACAGGCCCAGGTTGCCGACGGGTGAGAGGGGGAGGGAGAGATAGAGAAGAAAGAGAGAGAGAGAGAGAGAGAGAGAGAGAGAGAGAGAGAGAGAGAGAGAGAGAGAGAGAGAGAGAGAGAGAGAGAGAGAGAGAGAGAGAGAGAGAGAGAGAGAGAGAGAGAGAGACAGAGACAGAGACAGAGACAGAGACAGAGACAGAGACAGAGAGAGAGAGAGAGAGAGAGAGAGAGAGAGAGAGAGAGAGAGAGAGAGAGAGAGAGAGAGAGAGACAGAGAGACAGAGAGAGAGAAATGTAAAGAAAGAAAGGGACAGAGACAGAGAGCGAGCATATTGAGCGGTAATTAACTGTGTCCAAAATATTCTGGGCACATCTGCGTTCCCGCTCCCACTGAAATAGGAAAGTTTTTTTTTTTTTAAAGGAAGCAACTTGTGTGTCAGTACACAATGTACATAAGTTTGTGCAGGAAGCAAACACTCGAAATTCTCTCCAAGACAAAAGCAGAGAGGCATCTGCATTACAAAGGCGCCCGGGCCCGGTGGCAGATGCTTTGGTGCTCTCTACATGACTGACGGGCTTTCAGAACTTCAGACACTGGGATGCTTCCTCCCCCCCTACCCACAGTGTGGTAAAGCAACAGTAGCCATAGTCAACATGGCCGTCCCTTCTCATTGATGTAGAAGGTACACAAACAAACAAAAACATAAAACAAGTGTTTTATTGTGTGATAAGTTTGGAGGCAATGAAAAATTTCATGAATGAATGAATGAATAAAATTAGTTGTAGGTCAGAGAACGGTTCGATTAATGTTTATTTCCTGAAAGTGTTTTTGGAGAGGGGATCTTGCGAAAAACACAAGACCATTAAATCTGCCCAATGAACATACTTAACCATGAAATGGCAGGAAGGTAGAATATATATATATATGAGAGAGAGAGAGAGAGAGAGAGAGAGAGAGAGAGAGAGAGAGAGAGAGAGAGAGAGAGAGAGAGAGAGAGAGAGAGAGAGAGAGAGAGAGAGAGAGAGAGAGAGAGGTGTGTGGGAATACAGAGAGGGAGTGAGAGACAAGTCGTCCCCACCAACACAATCAATATGTTAGCCTGTCTGACAGCTGTGTGCATGAGGCATTCCAAAGTCTAACAACCTGAGGGGGTAGAGCAATTAGACACGAAAGGCGGGTCGCATCCAGTCAACGGGAACTAATCCATTTAGGTTTATTAGCAATCTGCTCATCTCATTCAACAAAAAACTTAAGCTAATATTACACTGATGAGATATGGGAGGAGAAAGGGGGGATATCACAAGTCGACGAATTGTTTTTTGTGGGGTGTTTATCCTTGGCTAGGAAGAAGACGCCTTTGATGGCTCGGCCGCAAAGAAAAACACCCACCCTGACCTCGTAACCGCACCTTAAGTGATATGCGGCGACTGGGAGAGAAACGTGAGCAACATTAAAGGAATGCGCCCTTGGCAGATGCGAAAACACAACATTGTATTCTTTTTTCCCCAATCTTGTACTGAAACAGTTATGTTTGGATGTTCTGATCCCAGGGGAACACAGCACAGATCTTGATACCGCCAAGAAAAATGCAAGACGCCCTGACCAAAAATGTTCAAGGGGAAAATTCCATACCGCCTCAAATATGCGTCATATTAATACACAAGGATGCTGTTGGCCAGTGGTCAAGGAACGAGGTCGTGTGCAGTGCTACTGCACTTGTGTTCGCGTGTGGTCGGTTCCCATCGAATAGTGGCATCGCCCTTGCAGTGCCCACAGACTTCGGTTGCGATAGACCTCACTAGTAGTCTGTCCATCTTAACCGCAACGCCTCAAACGAACACTTTCACAAAACGGCACATTTCAAAGAAAAAGGGAGGGAAGATGAATATTGTGACTGAGAAAGCGTCAAGAAATGGAAGCTGAGCCAGGGGAATTAGGAAACCGGGGCGTAATATGCATGTAGGGAACTCCCGTCAGTCCGAGCCGCAAGCAGGTGCACCAAACCGTATCACTGCGCTACAGACATCCTCGTTTCACGAGGAAGGCGATTACACACACACCCGAGACAGTGTTAGTGGCAGAGCCCTCTAATCCAAACGGAATGAATGATGTATCTAATCTGTAATCGCGGCGATCACGAATAAAACGTTTATTTCGAATGGGTGAATGGGTCACACCTGGAATCTTTAGCTCCCAAACGATTTTGCGTCTGCTCTGAGCCGAATAAACACTCACACACACGCACACGTATGCCATGCAAATGAAGGCTGATCGATTCAGGCGTGTAACCTGCAAATGCAGACACATCTCCAGGCAAAATATCCGTTTTTTGCTCTAGACCACTTACGGGCGAGCTACACACAAGCAGCCCAAGGTTAGCCCATCATTACCAAAGCAGAGGGAGGGAGAGGAAAAAAACGAGAAAGACCGTATAGCAACTAGAAGACATATCAAAAGGCACACACGCCGTGCCACAAAAAACAAGCAAAACATCAATGCGACAAAACACAGCAAGTATTCAAGTGAAATGTCCATATACTCACTTTGTAGAAAATCATTTTCAAAGTGCCATAGAACCCCATGATTCAACCCCGGTTGTGCGAGCCGCGCTAGCTTGCTTCAGTAGTAGAGGGTAAAATCCAAACCAGCCCGAGTTAAACGTATCCTTATGTTCCCACCACGACAACCACAGCCACCACCGAACGTTACTTCTTCCTCCCCGGGTAAATCCAAACAGTGCGACCGGACTGCAGCATAGGACATGCTCGGGCAAGGCACCCGAACGAGGAGGGGGAAAGCGCAGTCACGGAGAGCGTGTGGACGGCAGCTCCAGTGACATGCCAGATTGCGTACGCCGCTCGCTCGGTCCAGCCTGCTGCCTCGCTCTCTCTCTCTCTCGCTCTCCGTGTACCCACACTGACTACCTCTCCCCGGGTTCTGCAGTACGATAATGAGGGGACAGAGGAATGCTGTACCAGAAGGCGGAGGTGGGGTCAGAGAAAGAGAGAGCGAGAGAGAGCGAGAGAGAGGGAGAGGGAGAGGGAGAGTTCGCGCAGGAGGAGGGGAGGGAGAGTTTTTTTTCTCACAGGCCTGTTTCACAGAGCTCGTGTTTCATATGCTCCCAGTGGCAAGAATGTGCTATAGCCTAGTAAGTCCGTCCTTTTCTGTGGACACATCATATAGCCAGCCTTGTGCGTGGGCAAAAAACGGTGACTGCAGCAGCATCAGTAGCACAACACAGCAAAAATTGCTGTGACAGCTAAGGATAACGAAACCGTAGTTCTAGACCTAGTCGTAGACCCAGACGGCGTTTCATGAACGACTGGTCCCAGGCAGCCTCACTTGTTGATCTAGCCGTGGCATGTGCCTGCTGCTCGGCTCTCCCCGCATGTAACAGCCGCTAGCCCCCGGACCCTCTCCTAGTTACTTCCCCTTCACAGCACCGCTGGCATCCTTGGTAGTGCGCTCTAGTCGTGTGTGTGTGTGTGTGTGTGTGTGTGTGTGTGTGTGTGTGTGTGTGTGTGTGTGTGTGTGTGTGTGTGTGTGTGTGTGTGTGTGTGTGTGTGTGTGTGTGTGTGTGTGTCTTTTATTAGACTACCAGTGCTGAAATCAAAGGCCGCAATGAATAGGCGAGCACGCTTGAATTATTACGGCCCTATTCTTGTCTGTAATAAATTGCGCAGGCGAGCAACCATGGAAGTTGAAAAGTACCACCACGTAGTAGTATCCGTATGGTTTCTTTTCGCTGTAAAAACGCAAATTAAAAGCGCGCGCACACACACACACCCGTCTCAAACTGGGGTTGGCTTTCATTGTGGTCGATATTCTGATATCGAACCGCGTGCCTTTTAGCACGCGTGTGGTCAGCGGGAAAAGATGTCAGTGTGCGCGAGAATCCATGTTCTCAACTACTCCGATTTCACTTCACTGAGCAGAAGCCTCGACTGAACAGTCACTGGGGACACCCTGCTTGCTCTCTCTTTCTGTGTGTGTGTGTGTGTGTGTGTGTGTGTGTGTGTGTGTGTGTGTGTGTGTGTGTGTGTGTGTGTGTGTGTGTGTGTGTGTGTGTAAAATACTAGGGCAGGGCATTATTCACATTGAAGGCCTAGGTTACTGCCTATCAAACACGCACGTGTGCCTTTCCTGACCCAACTAGAATTAGACTGTAAATAAAACGCAGAGCGCCTCACATATCAACAACTTAAATGCAGCGCTAATGCATAGTTTACATGGTATATAATGAAATATACATTTAAAAATGTATATACTCCCTATTCGCTTAAGCCTCCGTCCGTTATATCCCCTCAAGGCATAGGCTACGGAGTAAACAGAGATTCAGAGGATGAGGACCGCAGAGATATAACTCTCTGGTGCTAGCAGTCGCTTTTTAAAAATCCACTAAATGAATTCTCACTGAACAAGCAGATGCTGTGAGCCACTCAGTCACAACCTTTTGACTCCCCTCCTCTAACAAATATTTATTCGTACACACAGCTAACAGAGACAAACTGACTCACTGCATCACACTGTTACTAAGGCGATGAGATGTCGCAGGGAGGAGAGGAACATTCCCTATGGGAGGGAGTGACACAAAACACGCACACGCGCGCACACGAGAGTGAACACATACACCAAATGCTTGGCACCCGTCTTCACTGACACCATAACACTTTAATCCAGTGTTCCATCTTAACCCGAATCACCACCTCTAAACCTTAATCCACGTCTACGGCCTAGAGCTAGATCTGAGCCCATCCTGTGTGTGAGATTTTATTTAATGTTGTGCATTTGCATTCAGTCATGGCTATGCGGATTTGGGGGTAGCGCGAGAGAATGCAAGTCTCTTATCCATTTAATCCACCGTTGCTTTGGCGTTGGGTGTCGAAAACCCTTGAGGCTACGCAATTAGCACAAAAATGGTAGATGCTCAAAAGGTCCAGCAGGGCTAAAATAGACCCATTACTGTGAATGAGTATGTAACGCGAGTGCGAGAAAGGTTTGCTTAAAAAAAAAAAAAATAGGACATTAGGATATTAAGACATTGTTTCATTGGCAAGATGACATGCAGTGGAAAGGTGCATGGTGACAAGAGAAGGAAGGAGTTTTGTTGGAACGGAAAATTACAGTTCAAAGTTTAAAAAAAGTGGTGAACACAAAGTGGTGCCCGTTCCTGAACCAAATCTCGAACCGAAGTCTGAGTGTTCAGGAACCAGAAAAATCACAAATCGAAAAACACTTTTTTCCACGTCTGTGACCAATGTGTCAGCAGGTTCATGCGGGTAACATACAGAAAACTTCAGAGCCCCGTATGAACGTGGGTGGTTCTCAGGTATGCACTTTGGCTCTGAACTTACACTGGTGCGGGAAACGGACACCAACAACATTCTGGTCGGCCTGAAAATGCTCATATTCACACACAAACATGTCGGACAAAAGTAGAAATGTTTGGGATGCGAGTAGGCATTCAAGTCAGCATTATAAACATATGACAGACTAGGCAGGGTGCCAGGCTGTTTTTCTTTTATATCGATATATTTGTTTTTTTTATACTTTTATTTGACAGGACAGTGTGAGATAGTGACAGGAAGCGAGTGTAAGAAAGAGATGGGGGAGAGATCGGGGATCAGGAAATGACCTTGGGCCAGAATCGAACCCGGGTCCCCGGCATGACCGTGCAGTGCCCTACCGTTTGAGACACGGCAGGGCCAGCCAGGGTGTTTTCTTGAGTAACAAGTGGCGATGGCAACCAGACCATGATAACCAGCTCCTTACGTCTGGTGGGAACACGAGATCGCTCGTGTTGGGAAGAGGCCAAGGAGTGATTGAACACAAACACGAGCATTGTTGTACTTGCTAGACAGTATGGATCCAGACCACGGTCCTTTTAAAAAGGTGAAACGTGAGCCTCTCCTGCGTAGGCGTCCACGTTGCTCCAACAACACGACACCTACAGTGAGGGCAGTCGCGGGGAGAGAGCGAGAGATTCACAGCCTATTTAAGCCCCCCCGACCGCACCCAGCGCTTATCTGGCCGTCGCAAACAAATAAAACGCAGGTGTGTACATACACTAATGCAAATGTAACCCTGGCAACAGCCCTCCTCACAGCAGCCAAATCTAACCCACATAGTACATTTCACATATACACACACCTGCCCAATGGATGGAGAGGGAGGCCATTTACCCAGTTTCAGTGAAATGTAGGACATATTTTGTCGAGAATCACCTGACCAGCAGCCTGTGGCTGTGGGTATGACTGTGTGTGCATATGGCCGAGAGAGAATGTGTGCATGCGTGAGGACGTGTAATGGTGGAGTGTGTGGACGCAGGTGTGTGTGTGTGTGTGTGTGTGTGTGTGTGTGTGTGTGTGTGTGTGTGTCCGTAAGCCTGATTGTGTACGCTCACTGGCTCGTTGGCATGAGGAGAATGTGGAGCGGCACGGGACTCTGGTCTTTGATGCAGCCGCCAGTCCCACAGTCATTAACTCCCCGTTGCTAAGCGCAGTTACCACGGTAATACATTAACAACAGGAGACAGAGGCGAGACAGATGTGGAGAGCTGAACTGGAACCGCACACCCACACCACCCGGCACCCATCCCCAGCACCCCCATGGGAAAACGCCAGCGCATCTCAGAGCTTCACCTTCCTTACACTGTCTAATCCAATTACGACTAAATAAGATACTCAAATAAAACAAACAATTAAAATCAAGGAAAAAATGCCATACTGCGCCCGCCCGACTCCCCTACTGAAATCAAAACAAACGAATAAATTTAGAAAAGTATGAAATAATAAGCTACTTTTATTGAGGAGATGGAAGCTGAACATCTGATGGGAATATAAGGTGGAGAAGAGTGCATTTGAAGTGAGAGACGGTGAGAGTCCTAAAACCAGGTCACGCTGTCCTCCTTCAAGTCATTTAGTCATTCTTTTTTTGAAAGACCTCAGCGCTAATGTACCATGATAAGAGTCCTCTTCAATTACCTCACACTCCTGGAGATTGATACTCCATCCTCAATATCGAAAGATTTTAAAAAACTTTTGTTCTGGTAGGGTGGTTACATGATGTACGGTCTACTGACTGCCAAATGCCTTTTTGTGCTCATTTTTTTCTCCTCAATGGTTTCGGAAATGGCTTTGACCTTCGACGAATCTAAAACGATGTGAAAAAAACAAAAGGAGACGGCAACCTTCCATTACCTTAGACTTTAACTGCTTTGGGGAAAGGCTTAGAAGAAAAGACATGAACAGGAGATGAGATGAGGGAGAGAAAGAGCAACTGAGTGAAAGTCCTTTTAAAGGCGTGGCACAGAAAACTAAGTGAACTTAAAAAACGGTGCTGCCTACTTTGCATTCCTGGATTATTTGCTCCGATAAGACTCTCCGAAACAACTCAGGCCTGAAATGTCAAAGAGGCTGAGAAGGCTGACATTTTCTTCTCAGGCGCCAAAGGGGCCTTTTCCTGCCCGAGCGCGAGGGGTTCTAAAGGTCCCGAAGGACCCCATGCCGAGCCAAAATGGCAGCACCCAGGGCGCTGCAGTAGTGGACTCCAGGCACGGGGAGGAGAAAGACTTTTGGGGTGTGTGTGTGTGTGTGTGTGTGTGTGTGTGTGTGTGTGTGTGTGTGTGTGTGTGTGTGTGTGTGAGACTGAGACAGACAGAGAGAGAGTGACAGAGACAGAGAGAGAATGGAGAGATGAAGAGCGAGAGAGTGTGAGAAAGTGTGCATGTGCCCGGCTCCCAAGGTGTTAGTGGTTTCAAAGCTTGACCTGCAGATTTCAGATGAGTGACAGCGAGTGACCTCTCCCTTGGAGTAGTAAACCACACATGAAGAGAAGCACATTTACAAAGGCGTGCACGCGCACAAACACGCAAGCACACACACACGCACACACAAAGACAAACTACCTCAGGAAGAACAAACAAGATAAACACTGAGGCAGAAAGGCTCACAAGACTCCACTACCGCCACAGTGGGAGGCCAACTCCCCTCACCTTTAACTGCCAGCCAGCCTCGTCACAAGTATCAAACCTATAATCACATCCTAAAAAAGGTATGGCTGGACTTAAAGAAAAAAAAAAGAAAAATAACGATTGAGAGCGTCAGCGAGTTGATTGTCTCAAATGTCAGACTGGCAAACAGGTGGGCTCTCTCTCTCTTGCTCGCCTCCATTGCCATATACATTAGCTGGCACTGGTACAAATGAGTGCCACTGTCACTTGCTCCATGTTGCCGACTCTCCTGCAGTGCATGCGTGTTGCGC
Organism: Engraulis encrasicolus; assembly: GCF_034702125.1. NCBI lineage: Eukaryota > Metazoa > Chordata > Actinopteri > Clupeiformes > Engraulidae > Engraulis > Engraulis encrasicolus. Next base: position 12,952,021 of record NC_085877.1, on the reverse strand, counting down.
TGCGAGAGATCAGTGTGTGTGTGTGCATGAAACAGTAGGGGGAGTAGGGTGTGTGTGTGTGTGTGTGTGTGTGTGTGTGTGTGTGTGTGTGTGTGTGTGTGTGTGTGTGTGTGTGTGTGTGTGTGTGTGTGTGTGTGTGTGTGTGTGTGTGTGTGTGTCCATGCAAAAATGAGACCATGTGTGAGTCTGGAGTCAGTGTGTGTGTGTGGGTGAATGGATGCATGTGTGTAGGCACGTACAACTAAAACTATGCGTTTGTGTGTGAAGTGTGGAAGGGGGTTTGGGGGTGTCCCATTTGTATTGTGGCGTGGAGGAGGCAGCAAAGAGACCCCATAAAAAGGGGGTTAGTGTGTGTGTGTGTGTGTGTATATGTGTGTGTGTATATGTGTGTGTGTATATGTGTGTGTGTGTGTGTATATGCGTGTGTGTGTGTGTGTGTGTGTGTGTGTGTGTGTGTGTGTGTGTGTGTGTGTGTGTGTGCGTGTAAGCTGACAGGGGATGGGGGCCAAAAGGGTCAGGATCCTGGGCCCATGGAGAAGGGGGGTGACCTGAAGTGGATTCTCATTACATTTTTGTAATGACTATGTCCTGACCTGTCAGCGGCCTTCTGTGTGCGTGAATGTACAAGATAGAGTGTGTGTGTGTGTGTGTGTGTGTGTGTGTGTGTGTGTGTGTGTGTGTGTGTGTGTGTGTGTCTATATGCGTATGCATGAGGTCTTTTTCTAATCTCAAACTGCACACCAGCCTTCTTGAACAGCACAGCCTGAATGACTCATAAGGCCCCTCAGTGCTGACAGCGCACAGTACGCAGCACACACCAAAACCAGCCGCGGCCTCAGCAGGGGGCTGGAGCAGTAGCCAGCTGGATCCGGCCTGTTCTCATTACACTTGACGGTACAATTTAAATTTGTCCACACCGACTCATGATTAGAGAGAGGACAAATGAAGCAACAGCAAGCCTGAGTAGAACATGGAGCATCACTGCCTGTTCTTTTGGCGAACAGGTGACACTACTAACGTTGTCTGTACACCAGAAACGACCACTCGAGCAGAGTAGCCGAGGTCGCTGAAGAAGTTTCGCCAAAGAATTTGTTTTATACGCTCTGGACGTGAGATTGATGTGATTGATTTTGCTGATCACATAACTGCTCTGGCTTGTCAGTCTGGGGCATTCGGAGATGCCCCAATCGGTTTTCGCTGAACCGTAGGTCACATTAGCTTGACTTTAATTGCTGAAATTTGGGCCACTTTATTAGCCAAGCCTCCATAGAGAAATAATGACTTCCGACGCTGAGGTAGCGTAGGTGGTTCTTGATGTACACGCAGCTCAACTAGAAGCTAGAGAGGAAAGCAGTAGCCACAAGGATTAAAATGTGTGACGTCTATAATGCTCACTTTCTACGGTCTTTTAAAGGTCCCTGTGGTGTGGACTGACTGTTCATTGACTCTTACAACCTACAGCAATGTGGCCCTTGAGATGATTGCAGATGGGCATAAATGTAAGAGAATGAGGGGGCAGGTTGAAAATACAAGATGTTAGTAGGTTAACCAAATATTATTGTAGGCAAATAGGATTCATTTGTTCCAGTGAGATATATTCCAAATTACTTGGTTTTACGTCCCCCTCATCCAGGTGATAGCCTGGTTGAATAATCACCTGGTTGAACTGGGCAGGTAAAACAAGGACATTTGGAATATGCGTCACTGGATTGTAACTGATGAATCCACTTTGCACATCACTGAATAGATGATGGTGAATAGATAATGACATAAATAGATAGAGATCGCTATAGATGATGGATAACTATTGTCTAAATTAGCGGCCACCATGCACAGGAATTTTATCTGAAGTGACTGAAAGGTCTGAAAACGAATCCAGCAACACAAAAGTAAACTGGAGAAATAAGATGGAAGTGTTAGTGCACGTAGGTTATATGGCTAGAACGTTAGAGACCAGAAGAGACTCCATGCCCTCATGTTTACACCATTGTTCCTCATCGCACATGTCTCTCTCTTCCAACTCAAGATGGAAAAAGAACCCACAAGGTAAGGAAGGTAGTAAAAAGCAGGAGACAAAAGGTAGTCTGACAGGTTTTACGTGAGAAATGTAGACACTCTTTTTTTATGAAGTCTAACAAACTTATAATGGGAGGAAGCTGTGTGGTGTGGTGTGTTAGTTGGCTGATGCGTGCGAGTTCAGGCGCAGACACTGCCGTTTACCCGCTCTCCACGATGCAAGGCTTCAAGTTGTTATGACTGGCTTTGTGTTGTGGGAGAGGGGAAAAAAGCGTAAACAAAGCCAAATTACCACATCACTTGTGGAATTGCAGACATGTCTTTTTGGGGTGCCTGGGATCCGTAGATCCCCTCCAGCCCTCTTTTCGGTACTTTAATTTCAATCAAATTTCAGTGAAACGGAGGGAAGTGTTTACTCTCTTCAATTGTGTTGAATTTGAAGCGAGACTGAGAGAAACATCCCACGTTGCAGATGAGGATTGTGTATTTGAGAGGAACAAAAAAAACAGAGGTGGAAAGAGACAGAGGTGGCTAGACAAATAGAGATGGAGAAAAAGGGCGTGTGCGCCTGATTTTCGTGTGTGTGTGTGTGTGTGTGTGTGTGTGTATGTGCTCGCGTTGGTGCATGTGCCTAAAGTGTGTGTGTGTGTGTGTGTGTGTGTGTGTGTGTGTGTGTGTGTGTGTGTGTGAGTGCGAAAGTGAGTGCGAGAACGAGAGCGAGAGCGAGAGCCCGCGCATGCTTTTCAGTTTGGAGAAGAAGATTGGAGTGGAGTGCTGGACTGATGTAAGACCCGAGCAATGAGTCTCACATCTTTCATTGGAGATGATGAGAGAGCGGCAAAAAAACAGAACAAAAAAAACAAAAAGTCAACAACACCAATCAACTCACCAGGGAGGTGACAAGTGTTATTGACTCTGCGCACATACACACTCAAGAAACTGCTCTCCTCTAAAAATCCCAGTCAAATGATTGAACAGAGAACCGATGTCTGACGCAAGGATTAGACCATTGTGTGTGTGGTGTGGGTGTGTGTGTGTGTTACAAGTAGTCTACAAGTATAAATACTGCAGTGTCTACCTGCTGTCGTCGTATTTTGTGAGCTGCTTGAGTGAAACAGGCAAGATGTCTAGGCCTTGACTGTGGACGTGTCGTGTCTCTGTGTGTGTGTGTGTGTGTGTGTGTGCGTCTGTGTGTGCGTCTGTGTATAATTATGTGTGGTGTGGTCAGTAAGCTTGCGAGCGCAATTCTATGTGGGCTGATGGACTTGATGTCCTTTTTTCCACATGGCTGGCTCAGTCATGCCAGCGATGTGAGGAATCCTGTCGCTTCATCCCTCTCTAGTCTCTCCCCTCCTCTCCCGCAGAGAACCAGGCAGACGCAGACTTTGGACCCACCTCGCAGTAGCTGCTCATTCACTAGATTTGTAAACATGTAACAGGGGTTACCCCCGCCACCCCCTTACAGTTTACTTTACAGTTAAGGCGACCACCTGCCTTCTTGACTAGATACACTGAAACAAAGATGTTGTCTGGCAAATATAATTTCTAAAGTTGTAAAAGTAATCTGCAAGCTTGGCTTCATATTTCCTTTCCAATGATGACTGTGAGCGAGATATGGCTTTTGAGCAGAACATGAAATCCAGGATTTAAAAAAAAAAACCCTACTTATCCCACTAAGTAGACACCTTTAAATAAATCAAATGATTAAGACTTAGATTTTGAGTGAATCCTTAGTGAGAGTTAGGAGCGTTAATTGTTCTTGTCAGATGTGCCAACTGGGTTGGAATGTGCCAGACTGTTAATTTTCTGCTCGTCTACCTTCTGCCATGTGTGGTCAGGGTCGAGCGGAGAAAACAGAAATTAGACATCAGGAGCCTTTTTGGTAATAAAAAGAAAGGCATTCCAGCCCAATCTGCCATCACATACATACAGTCTGTTTATTAATAATGACATTCTTTAAACAGGTGCTTGAGGAAGCTTAGTATGAATTCCACTGGCAAGCTGAATGAAAGCATAAAAGATTGAGGTCAGCCAGCCCTAAGAAGTCCGCACAAATGATGAAAGCCGCATTCCGCGCATTGATGTCAACAAAAAATTAGACTTTTGGATGGATCTTGCCATAAATGGACATTTCTTCCACTGCATATACGTTGACATTGAAATGAAGCGGAGCTAATGCTAAATGAACTGAAAATAAACCATCCTCCTTCGGGGCAAGATAATCATACATAGTACGTTGGCTTAATGCAGCTTAGACCTCATCAGACCAGAGAGTGAAAAGTGCAAATCATATTGCGCGAAGGTGACCTACAGAGACCAGCGAAGCCGACTATGGAGATTACAGAGCTTCAGAACCCCCCCAACTAGAACTTAAAATACTTCTTACAGAACTTGAATTTCCATGGAATAAAAAAAGTCCTGTCCCCCTGTCAGTAAATCTTAACCTCAAGCTCAGTTCATTCAACTACTTTTAAAAGTAGTTTTTAAAAGATATGGAAATGGCGGAAAAAATTGAACGGAAGTAGTCGTGGCACTGAGAGGTAAGTTGTGCAGAGGAAGTGAGGGGGTGGATTTCTCTCAGGCTTCTCCCAGGTAGTGTCTGTTTTGTTTTCAGAGGGTCCGGAAAATTCCAGAAATAGGCATTTCCTCGACGGCTGGACTTCCTTCACTGGCGAACGTTCTGGAGTGTGCCGTTTTTTTGTTTTTTTTAAATGATGCATGGACAGACAAAAATGAGAGCGCGCATGAAATCGCTATCAGAGAGATGCATCTCTTTGTATGCGTACAGTACAAACACGAGCCCATAACACAGCTGTCAATAGGATGACATAACGACAGTTTTGTGATGAAAGCTGCGATCATTAAAGTGTGTTGCTCCCTGCCAACAGAGCAGATGTAACTCAAATGAAAAGATTTTTTTTTTTGAGAGGCGCCTTACCTCATCTTGCCATGCCTTGCAAATGACACATTTCTAACATTGAGTAAATTTGGGTGGGTTTGTTATAGTCTCTCTCTCTCTCTCTCTCTCTCTCTCTCTCTCTGGGGACAGAGACTCTGAATCAACAATGATACGTCGGTCGGACCAGCCCTCTGAGCCACGGCGCCCCTTATTTTGTTTACTTTTTTGGATAAGTCTCCCGAATCTCTGACTGACGAACCGTCCAGCAAACGTTGACTCAACGTTTCCCACAGTCCCTGCAGGCAGCTATGGGCTAAACAACCTGCCCGTGGATTATTTAACACGGCGATCTGTACCTCATCCATAATGCATGCCGTGCACTGGTGTGTGTGTGTGTGTGTGTGTGTGTGTGTGTGTGTGTGTGTGTGTGTGTGTGTGTGTGTGTGTGTGTGTGTGTGTGTGTGTGTGTGTGTGTGTGTGTGTGTGTCAGAGCAAAGCATGTGTGACTGGACTTGGTGAGTTCTCATGCATACTTAAAGACGAGCCTGTGTGAGTGTGTGTGTGTGTGTGTGTGTGTGTGTGTGTGGTGTGTGGTGTGTGGTGTGTGTGTGTCAGGAGACAAGAGTGCTCAGGAGAGCGCTGGATGATGGCTGGATGATGGGTGCCCATGCATTTTTAAAACACCGGATGCTACAGAGGGTGTGCCGGCCTATCCATGTCCTGAGGTGTGTGTGTGTGTGCGTGTGCGTGTGCGTGTGCGTGTGTGTGTGTGTGTGTGTGTGTGTGTGTGTGTGCAGATCATGTTGAGTAAGTGTGTGCGTGTGTGTGCGTGTACGTACACACAAGTGTGAGTTCGTCCCTGAGGGACCTTAACTTACAAGAGTCCTTATGCCCAATTACACACATTCCAAAGCCAACGGTGTGTGTGATGTTTCACATGCAGTGTGTGTGTGTGTGTGTGTGTGTGTGTGTGTGTGTGTGTGTGTGTGTGTGTGTGTGTGTCAGCAGCAGGCTAGGTGCCCATTGGTGCATTTGAACACACCAGTGCTGCTTGCCATGAGCTCATATCGCAGCTGTCCAAATGGGGAAACTGAAGGCAACAGCTCCCATGTCCTGCCCCTACTGTACCCCGCACCCAGGGACCAGTTATGATCTCATGGGCCCCTGGGACAGACAACAAGAAAGGGTCACCTTAATGGGTGTTGCTAGTGTACAAAATGATATCGGATTTAGGCCAAATGTGAGAGTCTATGTTGTTGGGGGTATGGGGTTAGTCCTGAGAAAAAATTGAAAAAGTAATTGTGAAAAGTGTGTTTTTTTAACGCAATATAAGAATGAAAGCTTGGGCTTCAGGGCCCCCTTGACTCTTGGGCCCATGCACTTATCGGTGCTTGCCTTTATCGATTCAGCTTCAGCCACAGCTCTGTTTGAGTCAAAATATCTTGGAGCCATTAACGCCATCTGAGAGTGAGAATAACACACTTATTGGTACCTGTTACATTGTGTTTATCTTATAATCTGTCTAAATGCAAAAGCCTATTGCCTCCCAAGAACCCAATTGAATCAGTTGAAAATATTTTTGGGGGGATGGTACGCTTATAATTGAACCGAATTGTGCTTTATTTTATTGTATCTGTAAAAAAAGAATGAAGCACTTTAATTCTAAACACAATTATATGTGAGATAGGCATACAAATCAAGGCAGCGGGGTGAACAAACTCATTCCAAAAGAATGGCAACAAGCAAACCCACAACCACACACTATATCCTGCAAAATGGTTCCTATTCCATCCCAGTATGTATGCGTGTGTGTGTACGTTTGAGAGTGAGCATCAGCCTCAGTGAAATTCAAGCGGCTCACGCTATATAGCCAGAGAGGGAGGGGCTGGGCCAGGCCAGGACAATATCCTCAATTCTTTCATCCATCCATTTTTGTTTTGTTCTGTTTGTTTAGAGCCCTTTCCGCTTCAGCCGCTCTGCATGCTGCAGCGAGAGAGAGAGAGAGAGAGAGAGAGAGAGAGAGAGAGAGAGAGAGAGAGAGAGAGAGAGAGAGAAAGAGAAATTCCAGAAGGCACAAAAGTGGCATACCAAAGAGGCAGCCACTGACAGCTGATTCCCGAACGCAGGAATGCGCTGACCGCCGGAAAAACAGCCAAAGGCATTGGTGAGAAAAACGAACCAAGTCAAACACTCACTCACGCTGTACACTAGTCAAAATCAAATCCACATTCGTGAGTAAACAACCCATCAGGCAAGTAAGGTCCATAGGTGCACTGTACACACATTCACACATGATAGAGAAAGAAAGGTAACTCCTTTTAAATCATGTTGAATAGGTGTACACATTTTCTATGGGTGGGAAGGAGAAAAAGAAAAAAAGAAAAGAAAAAAAAAGAGAGCGAGCAAGAACGAGAGAGAAACAAACTGAACTTTGAAGTGCCACTTTTCATTTGAATCCTGAAGGTTCTCTTCTTAGGTTTAAGCTGAGTGTGTGTAACTGGTGGCTCTTGATGTGCTGCTGTGAAGAGAGACAAATCTCAAAAGGCCTCAATGCCAGTTGCAGTTGAACGTCAACGTCAGTCAGTCTGTCTGTGTCTGTCTGGCTGCCAATCGTAGCAGGGTTTTTTTTAACGTTAAACCCATAAAGGCTTTAAGTGATGAAAAAGTGGAGCAGAGCGGAGTGCTGAAAGGCATCTGAAGGCTCTGAAAATTGCTTTCATTTTGAGCCTCAGAAAGAATAGTCATGTAGTTAACCCGTAAAATATTTGATTAAATCTAAAACGTGCTGATTAAATTGTAAAAGCATTTTTTAAAATTTCATAAATACTTCATTTTGTAAGAGAATAATTTTGCACTCATGGTGATTTTAGTGCTTAAGAATTAATCCACTAATAAATACCATTAAATATAGATCTAATAATTACGGATATTGCGGAGCTGGAATTTCTTTACACTCCTAATCTTTCACAGTGACTATGTGAGTAAAAATGCCAGGGACAGACCACCCCTCCTCCCCTTCACCCACACACACAGTAACACAGCACACAGTCTTTGCTGATAAAGGCCTGACGATCAGCAAGTTGCGCCAAGTCTCACTGACCACCACACACACACACACACACACACACACACACACGAATACCACACACACAGTCAAGCTGCCAACACACACACACACACTTTACTATGTTGTGACACACTGCGACACAGTGACCCTGGAACAAAATGAGAAAGAATCCATGAAGGTGGTGCAGTGAGACGGGCAGAGTAAGAGAAGCATAGCAGACTCTCTCCATCTCTCTACCTCTTTGAGTGGCATTCTCTCCCTCCTTCAACCTCTGTTTAACTGGCATTCTCTCCCTCTTTAACAGGCATTCTTCTGGTTTAGTGTTACGGCTGCTGCTGTTACGACCCCGCCACACTCCTTTCTTCTCACTTTCTTTCGTGGCTTTTTCTCCTCCCTCTCCCTCTCGTCCCCTCCCCTCCCTCCATCCCTCGCTCCTCTGCTCCCTTCACTCTCGGTGAGGACACCAGCACAGTTCTGCCTCTTCTCTCCCACGCGGCGTGGGAGCCCCAAAAGAAAACAAACGCCACTCTCCTTTTGATGTCTCCCAGCTTCTGCTGAGCAGCACCTGTTTCTCATTGTACACAGACACACAGACACTCTTGACACACACACAGACACAGACACAGACACACAGACACACACACACACACACACACACACACACAGACACAGACACAGACACACAGACACACACACAGTGGCGTTGCCGCTCGTTTTTCTTCAGCGTTTATCCGTCTGCGCCTCTCCGTCTCCCCTCATCCTCTCTTCTGCCTCCTCTTTCCCAGCCCCTCACCCTTCTCCTCGCCTCCTCCCATCCCTCTCTCCCCTACCCTCCTCTTCTCATTCGCTCACCACAGAAATATTCACCCACGGCAGCATAACCAATGCAGGGCACACAACCAGCAGGGGTGTTTGGGTCTGTCGGAGGGTGTGTGTGTATGGGAGAGAGAGACACGCTACAAAAGGAGCTTAGATGGGAAAGAAATAAGAAGAAAAAACCTTTGCACACACAAAATCTTGACAGTTAAGCCATAACCCCACACACACAAACACACAGACATACACAACCCCAAAATATGCACAACTTAAAGACCCCATTTCAACGCCAGGCGATGAAATGAAAGCAAAAGCAGCAGAGATGTGCATGCGGTGCCATGTTCTGTATGTGGGTACGGGGATGGCAAGGGAGGTGGCCAACCAAACACCGCTTTGGCAAGGGGCATTCAATTAAATCCAGAGGCTGGCAGAACAAGGCAGGACCGGGACCCTCTTGGCATCAGAGCAGAGTGGGGCACCGGTGATAAGGGGAGGGAGGGATGGAGGGACTGCTAATTACCAGAGAAGAGGAGGAGAAGGATGAGGGAGGAGGAGGTGGTAAGGAACACTGGAGGAGGAGGAGGAAGATGAGGAAGAGTAGGAGGAGATGAAAGTACAAAGGAGGAAAAGATTGTTTAATCCCACTATTCTCCCCCCTTCTCAAAGGAGAAAGAAGAGAGATGAGAAGGATGAGTGAGGAAAAGACAGACGGAGAAGGATGAGTGAGGAGGAGAGGAAAGAACAAGGGAGGAAGGAAAAGAAAGAGAGAAGGGGAGAATATTATACAAAGGAGGGAAGGAGGGAGGGGGAGAGAGAGAGAGAGAGAGAGAGAGAGAGAGAGAGAGAGAGAGAGAGAGAGAGAGAGAGAGAGAGAGAGAGAGAAGAAGGAAGGAAGGAAGGAAGGAAGGAAGGAAGGAAGGAAGGAAGGAAGGAAGGAAGGAAGGAAGGAAGGAAGGAAGATGAAGAAAGACAGGAGGTAGGATAGACAAACTTGCAAAGAAAGACAGGTGGCATGGCTATTAAATATGAAGAAGCAGAGATGGCAGGGCTCAGTGCAGGAGGAGGAAGAAGAGGAGGAAGAGGGAGGAAGAGGAAGGAGGAGTGCCACCATTCCCATCCCATCTTCGCAGCAGAGAGGAGGATGAGACAGGAGTACTATATTTAAACCCAGCCCTGCCAACCCACTGCTGCTTCTTCTCACTCCCTCTCTCTCTCTCTCTACCTCCCTTACTGGCTCTCTCACTCACTACCACTCCACATCCTTCTGCCTCACCCCCCCTCTCTCCATCTCTCGCTCTCCATCCCTCTCTCTCTCGCTCTCCCTGTACCTTCCTCTCTACTTCTACCTCTCTGCATCCCCCTCTCTCTCCCTACCTTTACACAAGGTACGAGTCATGCGGGACAGCATATTACCGCACCCAAACCTACCTCCCCAATCACCCCACCTCAACCAAAACCTCTCCTCCTCCATCTTCTACATCCCCCACCCCCCACAACACCATACCACCCCCCTGTTACTCACACACACCCCCTCCGCCCCCCGTCCCGTCACACAGCAGCCTTAAGTTAATTAATTGTGCGGTCTCACTTGGCGCACCCCAATCTGCTGCTCGTTCCCAATCTCATCAGTTCCACCCCTAATCCCACTACACACTCAGGATCCAGCGCACACGAAAGCGGCTCTGCCTGCAGGGGCTAAAAGCACCACCAAGGCGCACGCACGCACGCACGCACGCACGCACGCACACACTCGTATTACTATCTTTGTGAGGACCTTCCATTGACTCCAATTCATTTTACGTATGCCTGCATTCAAAACTAGTGAATGCTAAACAGTGCCCTGACTAAATACAACACCTAACCCTAACCTGTCAGCAAACAATGTTTTTGCACTTTTGGTTTTGCTCCATCAACAACAAAACATATTTAATGACTTTGAGGACCGACCACAATAGTGGTATAACAAGTACACACACACAAAGACGTGCATGCACACCAAGCCGCACGCACGCACACACACACCTGTTGATTAGATAGGTGGCAACACAGCTTTTAAAAAAAAGGTGAAACCTAAGTGTAGTGCCAAGCGAAACTTCAAAGCGTTTACAGTGTGCAGTGGGAACGCAAGTGTTACAGCAGGCAGCAATGTGTGGCGGCCATGGCTGACTATTAGCGTCTCATAAAGCCGGCCGATAATGACATCTTAAAAATTCCTTGCATACTCGCGGGCTAGATAATGCAACAAAGGTGCGCTTTTAGAGCAGACACCGCAGTCTCAAGGTCAGGGCAAGAGAGAGGCAGACTGTGTGTGTGTGTGTGTGTGTGTGTGTGTGTGTGTGTGTGTGTGTGTGTGTGTGTGTGTGTGTGTGTGTGTGTGTGTGTGTGTGTGTGTGTGTGTGTGTGTGAGTGTGTGTGTGAGTGTGTGTGTGAGTGTGTGTGTGCGTGTGCGTGTGCGTGTGCGTGTGTGTTTATCTGCATCATAGGACTTGAATTGAGCTACTTGCGTCAACATACGATAAGATGATAAACTGACAGCCAATGAGCCGATCAGGCATGGGTACAGTATTGGCTCGTGTTCGAGACTTCACAGAAAACTTGAAGCTGGAAAAAGCACAGAGTTGGTTCTTGTAGACAGCTATTCTCATCAAGTCTCCAATAAAATGTACATTTCAGTTATTTGATTACCAAAAAAGTCCTCACTTGGGAACACTTAAAAGGCACAAGTCATCTTTGCGGTCTAAAAACAGCCACGGTCTCACGGCCAAAGGACTTTGACTGTGCACAACTGGTGTGAAGAAGCACCGCTCATGCCTCTCTTAGGGCTTTTCAGGCCGACCAGAACAGAGCTGGAGCCGGTGCCCGCACCAGCTACAGTGAGTCCAATATGTATTTGATCCCTTGCTGATTTTGCCGGTTTGCCCACTAATAAAGACATGATCAGTCTATAAATTTATGATAATATGTATTCAAACATGAAGAGACAAAATATCAAAAAGAAATTCCAGAAAATAGCTTAAAATAATATATTTTAATTTATTTGTATTTAATTTAGGCAAATAAGTATTTGACCCCTCTAGCTAAAGAAGATAAAGTGCTTTGTGGCAAAGCCCTAGTTGTCTAGCACTGAGGTCAGATGCTTCTTTTAGTTGATGACAATGTTTGTGCATATAGTAGAAAAGATTTTTGGCCATTTTTCTTTTGCAGAGTATCTCTAAAACGTTAATAGTTTGTGGCTGTAGCTTGACAAATGCAGTTCCCTCCATAGAATTACTATAGGGTTAATATTTGGAGACTGTCAAGGCCACTTCACTACTTTAATATGCTTCTTATTGAGCCACTCCTTCGTTGCTTTGACTGTATGTTGTGTATTATTGTCATGTTGGGAGATCCAAAAATGGCCCACCCTTCAGTGTAGTGGTGGAGGGAAGGACGTTTGCACTCAGGATTGCACGTTACATGTCTCCCTCCATCCATTCGTTGATGATGTGAAGTTGTCCTGTGCCTTGGCCAGACAAACACCCTCAAACCATAATGATACCACTTTCATACATGATGGTGAGGAGAGTGTTCTTGGGATCATAGACAGCAGTTCTCTTTCTCAAAACACATTGAATTGTGTTAATGCCAAACAGCTTAATTTTGGTTTCATCTGACTACAGTACCTCCTTATCATATCCTAAACCAGTCTGATGTCCACTGGCAAACCTCAGGTGGGACTGCATAAGTTCCTTCTGAAGTAGAGGTACCATGTGTGCACTACAGGATTTTAAACCTCTGTGGCATTGAGTGCTACCAGTAGTTTTCTCATTGATTTTGGTCCCATTAGCATTGATATCATTGCCTAGTTCATTCTGTACGGGTCGGTGCTTTCTTTCTGTTCTCATGATTATCAAATCCCTACAAAATGTCAAATCTTGTATAGAACCCCAGACAGGCTGATGGATAGTCATTTTGTATTCCTCACATTTTGGAAGAAATGCATCAACAGTTGGGTCATTAATACCCAGTCTCTTTCTTCTGGCTTTGCAGCCCATTTCATCTTTGTTCAGGTTTAAAATCTTGTCCCTGATATAATTTGACCGCTCTTTGGTGTTTCCCATGCTGGTGAGGTTGGAGTGTGACTGATTCACTCATACTATGGACTGATTCTGCTGATTCAATGTGTATTTTATGCATGTTAGTATGTGCAGGTGTCTTTAATTCAGATGACAAGTTGATCGGAAGTGCCCATCTTTGTCTGTGGGCCCGGAACTGTTATCAGTTGGCAGGGGATCAAATACTTATTTTGCTCGATGAAATGGAAATAAATTAATATATATTCTCTTAAGTTAATTTCTGGATTTTCTTTTTGATATTCTGTCTTTCCATATTAGAATACATATTATCATAACATTTATTGACTGATCATGTCTTTGTTAGTAGGCAAACCAACAAAATCAGCAAGGGATCAAATACATATTGGACTCACTGTACGTTCAGCACTAAAGTGCTCATCTGCGAACCGCGAGTGTTCACACCAGGCTCTGAACTTTTCCCGCACGTGACTGCTTTACCCGGATGGACCTGCTGACGGCCACGCTGTTGTCACGGTTCGCAGAGAAAAACCTGGTATTTTGCGGTTCGCATTGCGAACCAACTTTTTGGTTCGCGAACGCTAAAATCTGTGGCGTGAACGCGATGGCCGGTTCGCGATTAGGTGCGGGAACGGGCACCGGCATGGTTCTCAGTCGGCCTGAATGTGCTATCTGTGATTCAGCCTGTGCCGACTTGAGGTCCCTGTCGACAATTGAACAATTGTATTGTGTGCACCTACATAACATCACTACAAGAAATTGATGGTAAAAAATAGTCTGGAAGTAAAAACAATAAAAAATAACCTGCCTTGTGAGCATCCCATGGTAGCAGAATAACAGTCAAAGTAGAAAAAAAATAAATGAAATGTATAAATTAATTGAACTATTGGTCTCTCCATCCCTCAATTGCAGAGGCTATGGTCCCACAATAGTCAGAACCAGCAGAGCAAACAAACAGTCATCCATCATGAGGTTTGCTGCAGGTACTGCAAAATTAAAAAGGGGAAGGAAGGGCAAAAAAAGACATAAGGTGAGATGCATGTGTATTGTTGTCATGGCAACTGCCCTTTGAATACGAAGGGCGAATCCGACCGGATTGTTAATTGAATGAAAGATGAGTGTAGCTGAGAGAGAGAGAGAGAGAGAGAGAGAGAGAGAGAGAGAGAGAGAGAGAGAGAGAGAGAGAGAGAGAGAGAGAGAGAGAGAGAGAGAGAGAGAGAGAGATAGATATGGAAATAATAAAAGCAAGAAAGAGAGAAGCAAAGAAACAAGGAGAGGTACAGAGATATAGAATAAGAAAGAGACAGAGAGAAAGAAAGAACGAGTGAAAGAAAGAACCCCAGGCTCATTGACTGATATGAATGCCAATGACTGACGCAATGCCATCTCATTCAAGCAGACTCCTTTTCCGCAGCAGGCAATCTCCTCCCTTCCATTCTGAACATGAACTGGAAGGCCACGGCTCTCGGCAGCAGGGAGAAGCCCGTTGAATAACAGACACCGTAACCGACGGCAAGGGCTGTGGACACACAGGCCCATGACACTTCCGGAACGTCCAGCAGCCCGCAGGAAGGGCCAGTGTGGTTACAATATAGCCAAACCATCAAGCTGTGTTACAAAGGGCTCCTTCGTCCTGCACCTTTTTTTTGGGATGTGCAAAATCCTCTCCTTCAACAAAGTGCTCCAGGAACAGTGGTTAGGATACCTACTAGCTTGCTTGTAGATTATTTGGACAAAGTGGCGCATGTTGGCGCAGCACCGGCCGCACAGCCCATGGATGGACCCTTCCGGAAGGTCCAGTGCCCAGGGGGATGAGACGTGATGAATTAGCCACTGAGCTCCTGAGGTTCACTGAGGCAATTCATCAAATGTATTAATCATGGGGTGCGAGAACTCCACTTTCGCAAGAGAAAAAACGTTGGCCCATCATTAGTCAGCCGTTTGTGTGCGTACGCAGGGCAGGGCTCTGGGCAAAACCATGCAATGTAATGGGGACCCAATTATGCAACCCCCCACAACACCCCATCCCACCACGTCAATCTGCCTGGGCACGTGACAACTGACCTGTCCCAGCAGTTGGCAGGTGTGTAAAAACGAGGGACCAGATTTAGATCTAGAGATTGAGAAGACGCGCCTCTCCCTCAAAGACGTCTGACTGTAGAACATGGCCTGCTTCAGGACTAGGACAAGAACTATTGTACATTAGGGCAGAGACAACCAAAACAAACTCTCTTTGTGATCAGAGGGAACTTTCAAGAACATATTAAGTGAAAAACCTGGCGAAGTAAACATACAGGTAAAACTGCAAATAGATAGGCGTCAATTCAGTAATAGATATGAAGAAGTTTTTTTTTGTTGTCTTTTTCGACTTTATTTTTGATGGGACAGTCTGAGAGGTGGACAGGAAGTGAATTGGGAGTGGGACGGGGAGGGGTCGGCAAAGGTCCCAGGTCAGGAATCGAACCCGGGCCAGTCGCATGGCAGGCGAGTGCCCTACCGGTTGGCCACGGCAGGGCGGCCAGGCTCTTCTACTGGATGATATAAGCTTGCTGCAACCTCAAGTTTATCTGAACCTGCACCAACCTACTGCAGTGCAACCTAAACCAGCACAAAACGCTAGAAGTGCATTAGTGTTGTTTATGCTCGCTTGTGAAACGATGTACCCGTTGACTGGAGCCAACAAAATGTAAATTATGAACAATGCTACTCATTACACGGCTAAGAAAAAAATATGGTAATTTTAGAATCAATAAAACACACAAAACAACAAACATTGAGAGCACCCTTAGGTAAGATTAACCAACTCAAGAGCAGACAGCAGTGATGTGCAGAGCGCATCTCTAAAAGTATGAAAAAACAAGCTGCGTACCTCAACTCCCACCCACTCAAACACACCTCTAGCGAGCAGCAGCAGCAGTTTAGGAGCAGTTTAGAAGCTTGGCGTCAGTGCTCCAAGCTCACCATCTGTTTATTACTTTTGAGAAAGTGGCACTCTAGGTGGTGATTCTAATGCAATATACAGCAGACATCAAATTTAGCTCAACGACTCCCTCCTGGTCCTTCATCTGTGTTTTGTGCTTGAAAGAAAGAAAGAAAGAAAGAAAGAAAGAAAGAAAGAAAGAAAGAAAGAAAGAAAGAAAGAAAGAAAGAAAGAAAGAAAGAAAGAAAGAAAGAAAGAAAGAAAGAAAGAAAGAAAGAAAGAAAGAAAAACCTGATGCTGGTGTTGTATGGTCTGAGCCGAATGCACGAGCAAACATAATTGCAGCAGTCGATGCAAAAGCTACTTTAGTAATGGGAGAGAATGGATGGAAAATTGCTTGCATGTTTCTGTGACGGCCCTTCAAAAACACTTTAGATTGAATATTGGATGTTGACACTAAACCTTAAGTTCCGATTCCCAAAGGCAAAAGATAAATGAGTGTGTAGTCAGGTGTAGGTCGTGGGGGGGAAGCCACACTTTTTTTTAAGTGCACTGTGGTTTTCGCATACGCTTATTAATCTAGTTCCACAACAGCTGAATTCATAAATATTTTAATAAGTTGCAGCTCATTTATGTGAGAAATGTTCAAAGAGCTTAGTCGTGCCGTCAAAACAATGAGGGCCCCTTCCGAGTGCTTAGCCTAACTCATCTTGACAAGTGTGTTAGAAGCCATGCTTTCCAGCTTCCCATCCTCGCCTCTGATCAGTCACACTAGACCGACATGATAAAAGCATACACCATCGCTCACTCAACAGTGCCTTATCTTCAAAAGCAAAAAAATCCCTCCTTTTGTTTTATCAGCGTAGCAGGTCACGGTGATGAATAGGGACTTTTAATATAAATTTATTTTGACACCCACAGGAAAAAAAAACACGATTCAAGGTATGATTTTAAAGAAAAAATGAAGACCGGATTCCTGACTCAAAAGACCTTGCTGTTTTTTCAGTGTGGCTTGATTCAGATAACATTGACCTCAAGAGTCCCTCAGGAATTCTTTGGTGAGGTTCGGAACACAAGGAACATTCCGGAACTGAATGAACTACGATGATAAGGGGCATGTGGGCAGAATGCCTTTTAGGATGATTCAGGGGAGGGGAGGGTCGTGAACTCTTTGACAGGGCTCCACGGAAACCACAGTCTTTAGATGTTACAGGCTTATCTAAAAAAGCTTGACAAGTCATCGACTGACAACACCAAGGTACATGCCTGGGCATGTCCCAGACTTCAAAGGGCAACTACAGGGGATAGGGTTTTTTCAGGCTGGCATATTAACCTCAAATCCAACAGTTTGGTGAAAATGAAATGAAATCGAATAGAAAAATGTAGCAAATGAATTTAACTGAGCAGCATGATTTGTAGCTGCCCATTATGGGCTTGTAAGTTACACTGCCACAGTTGTAATAGCCAAATCACTCAGCAACTACAGAAATAACTGCTAGAACGTATGTGTGTGTCTGCTCACACACGAGTGCAAGAGAGGGTTTTTTTTTTTAAAGGCGGTTTGTATCAGCCATGTGATTTCAGAGCTGTTAGACACGGTGATGTGGGGGAATACAACTTTTGACAAGATCTCGCTGGAGAGAGGGAAGAGAGTCAGTAAGGAAGGAAGAAAAGGGAAGGGAAGGAAGCAAGCAGCCTCGTGGGACGACAGGACGTCCGCCCACTCTGCTGAGCCAAGCGACAATGATCTACTGCTCAGGAGACCTAGACCGTCGCAAGGAAAGGAGAGAGAGGAGAGAGGGGCTTGGCCTGAGAGGACAGAAACACGAGTGTGAGTTGTGAGACATTCCCAGTGTTTCTGAGAAGGGAGTGGTAACAGCTGGGCATGAACGAGCCAACAGGTGTCGGTGGGGGTGACCACAGGAATCCTGGGAAATGGAGTCCCATCTTTTCCACCTGACCAAAAAAAATGGGCTTGGAGAAGCTAAAATATAAATATATGAATATGCATTTCAGGGCTTTATGCCTTTATTTGGGCTAGGAATATTAAAGTGTGACAAGAAATAGGTGGGAGAGAGATGGAGATAATAATTAGCAAGGATTGAGAAACAACCTTTAGCCACAAATTGGGATCCTATGGAATATAGTATGGCTCCTTAGCCAACCGAGCCAAGGCGCCCCCAGTTTCTCCTTTCTGCGGTCAGTCGATGAGCACCAGAGACCATTAGGAGGCTAAATGGAAGGACCGTTGAACTGTGCATAAGGTCAACATCCATCTAATATTAAATGCTGAATCATATCCAAGTCCCTCATTCCCTTTCTCTCTCCCAGGCCACAAGCCTAATCCGCCATCTTGCAAAAGCACCCACCCCATCGCCATTTTGGGCAGCCAGAGCCAACCGCACTGCCATCGCATGGCGGGTTGCCAAATAGAATAGTTCCTGTAGCTGATGCATGATGACAAAGCATGGGACATGCTTGCACAATCCTAATTTAGAGAAATTCCCCCGGGGAACGCACTGGCAACGAGTCACATCCCTCAACTCAACATGCAGGTCGGCTACACATTAAACCCCCTCCATCTTGGGGAAAAGGACACTAGGGAATAGGGACATCCATCGCGCCGTTTACATTAGCGCTATGTGTTTTCCTTCACTTTTTTTAACGTTAGTTCAAATAATGTCAAAACAAAATGATTAACAGCACTTGGGTTCTATATATAGTTAGCGGTAGGTTCTCTTCTTATAAGGAAGGATTAACGCATGTGGCGACGAACACGGCATCTTGCCCACATATGCTGGGATGTACAGTCATCACGTAACCCACGTGTGCTGCCTCAAGTCAGGGCAATGGTATGAGGTAAGCTCACACATAGCATAACTTGCAAAGTCATCCGCCTAAACAACCTTAAGGCAACGTGTGGGGTAAAAACCAACTGAGGGCACAAGGGCACAAGTTAGGCATACCTAGGGCACAAGTGACACAAAAACCCTCACTAATCTCTTTCCGTGTGACAGGAGCGCCCACGTGGAAGCCAAAACCCACTGCAAAGAGGGCATAAATAATAATATGGAAAGCCTCCGCAAAAGTTCTCACCAGTCGGTCCCTATGGCGGTTGAGGCGGTGCGTGATGACATGGATGTTGAAGATCCTGAGCATGCTCTGGTGGGGTCGTGACCTCTGACCTGACATCTCCTCCACCACCGCCGTCGCCGCATTCTTGCGATCTTGCGTCGACCGCAGCCTCTCCACAACGCTCTTCATGACTTCCACCTCCACGGGCAGCTGCTCCACGTGTCCCACCCAGTCGCCCGCACCTTCTCTGGGCTGAAGAGAGGACGTCCGTGGGGCGCGGGGTGTGGCGAGGCCAAGCATGGAGCTCCTCCGTCGCTGGGCCATACCAGACCAGCCGATGATTACGCGTCAGTAAAAGGGTCTAGGGGGTAAGGCAGCGTGCCAGTGGTCAAGCAAAGGCAGGCAAGAGCAGATGGCGTGGTGTGGCGTGGCGTGTTGTGCCGATGTCTAGGTTCAGCTTTCGGCATGGGTGGAAGGGCAAACAGTATTTAACGCCCACAGCGAGCGGCTTGCCCTCCTCTCTCGGTTTGGGTCCACCCCTCCTCCGTTGGCTGGTTCAGGGGGCTTATTTTAGACGACCTCACCCCGGGTACAGCAGCAGCACCCTCCCCAACCCCCCTCCATGCCTGCCGACCACTCTTACCCCTGTCCTGTACAGCGCTAGTGTTGCTTGTCACCCTCCATCACGTGTCCGATATAAGCTTATGCCCTTTAAAGCTTCGCCTGGGGTGACATCCACAGAGGTGGCCACTGCTGCTGCTGCTGCGGCGCCGGGCGGGCGGGTGGAGAGTTTGTGCTAACGTGAGTTTAGACGAACCACCTTCCTCAGACGTTTGTTCCACCTCGTTATCTTTGTGTTAGTTTCAGGGATTCCTGATGACCGTGCACAATTCCGACCAAAAATTGCAGAGTAGCTGCATCTTAGGTGTGTTTAACACACAAGCCTGATTATTCAAGATACCAACAGTCCCTTCCGCATCTCGCTTCATTTGAATAACGAACAGATGGGTGAAGCCAACAGATGCGCCAGCCTTTTCATCTAAACACAACGTTTATGTGCATTATTGGAATCACCGAGTAGTCACTGTCAGCAAAGTCTATACATTTGAGTCGCAGGCTTCTTAAATCACAACTGTTATGTCTGCCAGGGCAACTGTTTGATTATGAAAGCCTGAACGAATACCATGAACATAAATAATTAGGGATGCACGATGTCAAAAATTTCGGCCGATACCGATATCCGATTATGATATTGCGGTTTTGGCCGATGACCGATATTTTTTTAAAAAAAGAGATGACAATGATGCAAACAAACAGAATTTTTGAATGTCGTCCTATTTCCAAAAACACTTTTTAACTCCCTGTGATAATTAGATAAAAAATAGAGACAAAATAGAAGACAAACAGTGAAAGTCATCGTCAAGTCCATTCTTTTAGAACCGTAACATATAAAAAAAACATCGGCGTTAACATCGGCCCAGTTTTACCCATCAGACCGATGTCCGATGTGTTGAATATCGGCCGATATCGGCCGATACCGATACATCTGGCCGATACATCGTGCATCCCTATAAATAATGGTCTTTATTTACATCTCCTGACGCTCAATGGCAGCAAATGATTATTCCTTATTACCCATACTCGCTAGGACTACAGACAGAATTAAAATTAATCACAATTCTGTGAGACAATTAGCCATGGAGTAAACTTGCACGGAACACCTCAGAGACTTTCTGGAGGGACGAGTCCTCACATTCATTCATTTGAAACAAAACAAAAAAGAACTACCAGCTTGAGGACACAAAAACACAAAACGAAAACAACCCTGACTCATAGCCACAGTGAAATGTGTTATTTCCTGTATTTTCTGTCCCTAAAATGTTCGCTCGGCTCTTGGTGAGAGTGAGTGAGCGGCTGTGCGGAGTGAGGCAGCCGTGGAATCCAAAGCAGCTTAGTCATGCCAGCACGGGCCCATCCATCTGGAGCGACGCACCCGTGTGTGCGTGTGTGTCTCAAGCGCTCAACGTCACATCAGGCGAGCACACACACACGCACGCACACACACACTCCTCTCTGACACACACAGTACACACACACACATTCATACACACTCGGGCGATGTTAATTTTACATCCCCCCTCCTCTTTGCCAACATGCTGATCTATCAAGTGCTATATCTACTTCCTCTTGAGTGTGACCACACTAATCTCCCACTGCTCCAATGCATGCAGATAACCAGCCTAGCGGTGTGTGTGTGTGTGTGTGTGTGTGTGTGTGTGTGTGTGTGTGTGTGTGTGTGTGTGTGTGTGTGTGTGCGCACATGTGTACTTCGGAAAAGCAAGGCACATGTTTCCTGAATGTATAACAATGCTAAAGCCAAATCATACGTTGCTTAGTTAGAATGCCTCAATTTTTGGAAAATGACCTCAGCAAAGGGTTGGGTCAACTCTGCATTGTGTTACGCTAAAACCACAAGAGCCACAAGTCACTTTTCCAAAGCAGTATGCAGTCATTGCGTCACAGTATGTATTCAAATTTCACATTCCAACAACTTTTTTTGAAACCAGCTTTCCTCTTGAATGTCGAAAACATCCTTTCCCAAAGCTGTACCAAAAAAATGGTGTCAAGAGTACGTCTTCAAACTTGACAGACACATTTCTAGGCTACAGATTTTGGAAATGACTTCTTCTCTTGAGCTCAGCTCACATACTTTCCTCTGGTGCGAATAATGTCGAAGTGAAAAAGGTAACCCACACCGAGTTATGTGAAACAAAAACCGTGACATGTAACATGACATCCCACGACAGGGTGGGGGACCCTAACATGCTACGCCTGAGCAATGCGAGACGAGACGAGACGAGATGAGACCCTCCGCTCTACCATCGCCACGGGAATATCATACAGTCTTGGAAGGTAGTGGTCACGACAGGAGATACCAGTGTGTGTGTGACTGTGCACGCACATTTGAGTGAGTGTGTGTGTGTGTGTGTGTGTGTGTGAGTGTGTCTGCGAGTGCGTCTGCGAGTGCGAGTGTGCACGCGCATGTGTGTGTGTGTGCGTGTGTGTGTGTGGTGGTATGTGTGGAGGTATGTGTGGAGAAGAAAAATCGCCTAGGAGAGGGGATGAATGAGTTTGAGTGAGCACGGTGTGTGTGTGTGTGTGTGTGTGGCGTGCAAGCGTGTATGAGGTGTGTGTGCGATAGCGCATATCGCGAGCGCACAAGGGGGGGGATGAATGTGTGAGTGTTTGGAGTGTGTGTGTGCATATTCTTCTACGTGGGGAAGCGCATGTCGCAATTGCACAAGAGGGGGGACGAATGAGTCGGAGTGAGCATGGTGTGCGTGTGTGTGTGTGTGGAGTGCAAGTGTGTATGAGGTATGTGTGAGAGTGCATGCTGTGAGTGCACAAGAGGGGGGGATGAACGACTGTGTGCGCGTATGTGTGCACGCGCACACATGAGAGGCTTGAATTTGCATGTGGTAAGAGTGTGGAACAATATGTTGCAAGCACAAGAGGGGAGCGGTGTGTGTGTGTGTGTGTGTGTGTGTGTGTGCGCAAGTGGTATGTGTGTGAGGGCGCATGCTGCGAATGTGTGTGTGTGTGTGTGTGTGTGTGTGTGTGCGCAAGTGGTATGTGTGTGAGGGCGCATGCTGAGAATGTGTGCGCGCGCGTGTGTGTGTGTGTGTATGTGACATGAGTGTGCAAGTGGTATGTGTGTGAGGGCACATGCTGTGAATGTGTGCGTGTGCGCGTATCGGGATGGGGGTTGGTGAGTGGGCGGTGGTGGGATATCTAGGTGAGGCCGGAGGTATGCACAGAATGCTGGAATAAGTGACCCTGGTGACCACTGATGCAAAAGAGAAAGAGAGCGAAATAGAGCGTGAAAGAGAGATGGTCGACAGAAAGAGGTAAGAAAGACTAAAAGAGACGAGGGAGAAACAGAATTGAGATGGAGAGAAAGTGTGCGAGAATCAGGAGTCATAGAATAGAATAGTATGAGAGAGAGAGAGAGAGAGAGAGCGAGAGCATGAGAGAGAGAGAGAGAGGGAGCATGAGAGAGAAAGAGAACGAGAGAGCGCAATCGAGAAACAGCACGTGAGAGCGTGAGTCCCAATTCTGTGCTCGCCGAGGCCTCAGCATCCCGTCCCACATGCCAAACATTCCTCTCCCAGTCCCTCACTCACGCTCTCCTCTCCCCATGCTCCTGCTAAACGGGACTAAAAATGACCAGTGTCCCAGGGACAACATCTCACACAGACACAGACACACACACAGACACACACACAGGCACACAGACACACACGGGGGAAACCCGCACATACCTCTGGGTCCATCCATGCATACCTCGGCCATTCTGTTCGGCTTACAACACTGAAGGGGTTTTTGTGGCGAGTGTGGTCCTGTGTGTGAGTGTGTGTGGTGTTTGTGTCAGACAAAGCGTGTGTGGGTCACTGTGTTTTGCTTTGTCATTGGTTGTGTGTGAGGAGTATGTGTGTGGTGTAAGAGGGAATGTGCTCGTGTTAGCGTAACAGAGC
>NC_085877.1:12831120-12923620 GCF_034702125.1 Engraulis encrasicolus | reverse complement strand
CGAGTAGGCCAGTACAGAACTAGACCACCAGAAGAAGTATTCATTCATCTGTGGGCAACTGATGCCACCCAGACAGCAGCGCCAAGATGGCAGCCACGAAACCACAACAGTGAAAACCTGCACAGCACAACAATCATCCCCCACCTGAGGTCTCTGTCTGTCATTGTCAGCAGACAGAGAGAGAGAGAGAGAGAGAGAGAGAGAGAGAGAGAGCGAGAGAGAGAGCGAGAGAGAGAGAGAGAGAGCGAGAGAGAGAGAGAGCGAGAGAGAGAGAGCGAGAGAGAGAGAGAGAGAGCGAGAGAGAGAGAGAGAGAGAGCGAGAGAGAGAGAGAGAGAGACCGAGAAGAGAAAAGACGACAACTCATTAAAGACGCAGAGTAAACAGGTCTCCCTGCAGGTTTTCTGGTGGTCGTCTGCTTTTCCTTGTTGTTGTTCTTGTTCTTCCTGTTGTTGTCCTTAGAAAAGGTGGGCATACAAACAAACTCGAAACAGCACGCCCCCACCCGTCCTGGCTAAAATGTATTCATATTAAGCACAGCTAGGGGGGAGACAATGCCAACTGCTGAGTTCAGTCATTCTCTGAAAAGCAAAATGACGCTACTTGGCAGTGAGCTGTGGCAACGACTGTCCCCGTTTAACCTCAACTATCCAGTTTATTACTATAGAGACGCTGTGTGAATCCATTAAAGGCCCTCTGGCCTGGCAAGGTGGAGAACTGTGTGTGCACAATACGATGGTTTTACTGGACTTCAGACTTTTAGAACACACAAACATAAGCAATCTCTATACGATTTATTCATGTAAATATGATTTGTAAACATTCTGAAAATCACAAATCTGCTACTGAGCCTACGGCTGTCAGGCTACTTTTGACTTTGGGCAACGTAAACAAATACAATGGGGGTGGGGTCAGTGTCCTTAGCCATCGCATAATGACTGGACGTGTTTCTTACTTTCTTTACAGAGAGAGAGAGAGCAGGCAAGAGAGTGCATGTACGAGAGAGAGAGAGCGAGCGTGAGAGAGTACACGCCATGTACCAGAGAGCGAGAGAGCGAGAGCGAGAGAGAGAGAGCGAGCGAGCGAGAGATAGAGCAAGGAAGAGAGAAAGGACTAACAACATGGCATGGATGTCACGACAGGCACCCTGGGAACCAAACTGGAGAATGAACTTTTGGCCAGCAGCCCATGTCTGTAACCTTTCCCCTATGACCCTTCCCCTTCTCCAGCCCAGGCCAGCCCTGTTGCCCTCGCCCTGCCCTAGACAGCTGCACCTAGGCCAGTGGTTCTAGACCTTTTTTGAAGAAGCCCCCCGCTATGGCTACTTTTACATGGGACATAGAATTACAGTGAGTTAATTTGGAATAAAGAGTAAAGATTAATTCTGCTTTGAAAATGTCATGTAAACACTTCACAATTCGGAATGAAATGAAAGATCAAAGTAAACTTGATGGAACTATTTAATTCGGAAACATCATGTAAACGTAGCCATTGAGCCACCAAACACCCCTTAGTATTTTTTTTTTTTTAAAAATGGACTAAAGCCTCCCAATGGCATCAACTGAGCCGCACCCTTCTCAACGCCCCATGAGGGCTTCCTAATGCCCCGGTTGAGAAACACTAACCTAGGAGTACACGTCGAGCAGAGAGCCATCTGTCCTCTCTTGTCCACCCCCCCATACCCCGTACCCCACTGGTGTCACTCTCACCAGGCCTGGGTTCCAAAAACACGGCACCCTCCCTGCCTCGCTCCGTGGGAGCTCCGCATTCCACAGCAATGGGTCTCACCCTCACCACACGCACAAACCGTATTCACATGATTAACTAACGACCCACAGGTGTACAGACATACATGTACTACTAACTTCAAGATTGAGCTATTAAAACTCCCATGCTGCCCGAAACCACCAGGCCAAGAAGTAGACAGGATAGACATGTCATTACTATACAGGCATTTCTCATGTTGACAAAATTTGGCTGCACACGCAGAGAGGGATTACAAAATGCTACGCGGCTATGTGCATATCAATGGAAGACCCATTGGAGCTCTGCACAGTGTATGACAAGAACCTGCCGTCTTGCCAGCTGGCAGTTTTACATAGATTGATTGTTTATTTTTCCTTTTCGGAAAATTGTTCTGTGCCAGTTTTATCCACTTGCTCGGATTTTGTTTGCTCAATGACACCGTTTAGAACATATCGTCATGTCGCTCGGATATCTTTGAAATGCTCCGTAAATAACGCTATATTGTGTAGCAAAGCGGTAGCCATTGCTGACAAGGCAGGGTATCAAGATTGGGGGCAGCCTCTGATTGTTTGGAAGCTGCTGTCACTCAAACGATGCCCTCACGTGTGATTGGAGTGAGAAATGGAGGATGGACATTATCAAGCTTTTTAATCTGATCAACCTAATTTTAATCTCTCTCTCTCCCTCTGTCCCTCCCTCAACGCAATTTAAACCAGTATGTTTTTAAATCAGCTTTTCATATGGCCAATATTTGTTTGCTGCATAACACACAGGCAGAAAAAAATACAAGCGTGTTAACGTTTAGTACGAGTGATGCCCTACCAGCAGCCCACGGTCATACAAGACTAGACTGGCATGCAACATTTAATATCAATTTTCACCGGCCTCCCTCTCACTAAACACACGCACAACTAACTAACTAATGACCCACAGGTGGATAGATTACACCATTCACACACCGGTACACCATTTAGATTGAACTGTTAAACTGCATAGTCCCCAAAACCACCAAGCCAAGAAATGGGCCTAGACAGGATAGACATGACATTATTAACCCTGATTATTAACTTTGAAATACTGCCAAAAACTGCCTCTGCCTGATTGACTATCTCTGGCATCAAACCAATGTTTTAACATTCAGCTTAAGTTACACTAGGATCTTTTTCAGATCATATTATAGGCCTACACTACGCTGGCTTTTCAGTGGGCAATATTTTGGCATGTCGTCTCACTTGGCCAACAAGTCAAAGTTTAACATTTTAACTAACAAATGTTAAGCCAACATCCGCTTTAGAGTTGCACATCATGCCACTTTCCCTATTGTTCCAAACCAGAGAAACAACACTTGTTTGAGAAGCCAATGGGCCCCCCAAAAAATCTAGCGATGCCCTGTTGCTTATTGATTGAACCAGGGCCCAAGCATTCAAGTGTGACATGTGTAATAAGTTCATCCCAATTAGCAAGTCCCTTTCTCTGTGCAGAGCCAAATGTGGTAGGCCATGAATACAGCAGGGTAATATTTCACATTTAAGTGGACTTGTTGAAGCAAAGAATGACAGGGAGGGTTGAGGGGGTGGGGCTCTGGAGGCCGAGGAGGAGGTCAGCCTGGTCAAAAGGCCACGGCTTCTTGTTAATCGCTTGACCCAGGAAGTTAAGAAAAGATCCGCAGGGCCTTCAGTGTAAGAAAAACCTTTCAGTGCAGCCTCGAGTAACGATAGGGGTGGAGGGAGAGACTTGAAGCCAACATCTGTTGTCAGAGACCAATTCAGAAAGTGTTATTTTACACATACGCACCCTCACACATGCCCAACATAGACACAATGGCCAAGTGCATGCACCATTAACACATTCACACATCAATTAGGCCCAAGGCTAAGCTGTTTTTTTAAAAGTTCCCCATGACTTTCCATGTAACCTAATTAGCAAGAGAAAAATGATTCCATCAGCAAAGAACCAAGGACATTTTTAAAAGTATCCATGTTTTACAGAAATATGTCGATGTGGATATGAGTGTGTGTCTGTCCGTCTGTCGCTTTGGTTAAAAGTGTCTGCCAAATGTAATGTAATGTCTGTATTTATGTCCATGCCTATAGTATGTGCTTGTCAGTCCGTCCTATTCAGTCCTAACCCCTCTCGCTCCGCCCTCGCTCCCCCCCCAATCATGAACTCCCTCACCCCAAGTGCAGAGTCAACGGCTAGGGTCACAAGAGAGGTCTTCACCCTATTGGTTCAGCTGATGGAAAGGAGCATGCTGTTGATCAGAATAGTCCATTTTCCACTACTGATACAGTGAATGTTTCAGGTATATATAGTCATGTTATATATTACTTACACTTAGTTTATGGTTTTAGAGTATGTTATAGTATAGTTAATAGTTTTATAGAACGCTTAAGTTGCACACAAGCATGCGACCATGCATTGCATACAAGCTTTTCTTTCCAAGCCATGTTCCTCGATTATAAAGGGTGTCATCTACTACTGTACAGCATCGTGCGAACGAGAACAAAGTAGGTCTGTGAGTCACTGCTTGTTCACTGTGCAGATTTCGCCTAAGGAGGGCAGCAGAGAATTCACAAATACCACAACACAAGTGCAGGACGCCAGCCATATTTCTGTTCAGCCATGTGTGTTGTGTCTGTAGTGTATACCCTACTTCTCAGCTGTGTATTCACTGAAATTTGGGGAATATACAACGGCCCGGTGATATTTTTCATACGTTTCACAGCTTTAGCGTTGAGGAACAAGTTTTCTTTTACTTTCAATTACAGCCTAGATCAATTTGGTTCAGCCATATGGGTAAAAGGACTGCTTATAATGCTACAGGTTTTGGTGCATAACTGATGAAGTCATTGCATCATTTTCAATAATGAAAATGATTGGTCCACACCTTCGTGTACCCTTACAGAGATTGCAGAAAGAGGGTAATGATCAAAAGGAACAGTTCTTATAAACTTTAAAAAAATCATTTAGGTGGGCAGTCGTGGTGTAATGGAGAGTTGGACTGTAGATCAGAGAGTTGCAAGTTCAAATCCTGCCCTTACCACTCCCTGCACCTCCATCCATGGCTCAAGTGACTGAGCAAGGCATATAACCCCACATTGCACCAGGGACTATCACAAATAGCCTGAAATATCTCCAAGTCGCTTTGAATTTTAAAAAACAAAGTCAGCATCAGTAAGAGGTAAAAGAAATGACTTTACCTCTGAGTCGATTGAAAGAAACTGTCGGTCAATGAGGTCACAGGTAAGAAGGTGTAAATCTAAGTTCACGCTACTGGTAAAAAAATGGACAACTGATTTGAGGTGCCGTGACTAATGGCATCATTGCTACACACGGTTCCTCAGCTACACAGTGGCCAAGTTGCGAGCGCAAATAATACAATATCCTTCAGAACAACACTGCTGAGATGGCAGAACTCCACAAAAAAGGTTTGCAAGCACAGACTAAACTGAAGAAATTAAATCTCCAGCAACACCAAATATGCAAATGCTTTTCAACAAAGAAAATAACATTACAGAATATCATTTCAGGAGCTCTTGTTACCGTCAAGTCATCTCCACTCATAAAGCACTTTAAAAGTGCTGGACAGGCAGATAAGAAGAGCTGAATACAAAAAAACCTTCTAAATTCACCTTGGACCCCTGTATGAGTACAAAGACGAAACAAATTTGGTATTTTCAGGAGTTTGAAACTGGTGTTCCAAAAAGCGCCAAACTCCAAGAAGTCCAGATGCTTATAACATACCACTCTGAGCACCAGCTGGACAAATGAACCTCTTCAGAAAGGTACCGTAATCAGAGAAAATGCAATAAACCTTTCCAAAACTGTCAATCACAATCGCGACGCAAAAAAATCTTCACATCTTTACAGTCTTTCACATCTTCCACCACAAAACATCTGAGGACATAGAAATGCCTTCAGAAGCAAAAAAAAAAAAAAAAGAAAAACGGGGAGGGGGTGGAGGGGGAGGGGGAGGGAAACCTGGCAAACCTACAAGGCGACATCAATCAGGTTCTTAGCCATTACTAAATCTGTGCCAATACCAATTTCAAAGCACTGATGAGAACTTAAAAACATTTCCACATGCAGACTCACCTGATGAAGGCTGACCCTGGAGCGCTTGTTCTGCTGATGAGGCCTGTTTGGACAGTCACTGCTCTGGCCCTCCTCTCCTCCAGCCTGCCGCATGTGTGGTGTCCCCTCGGTCCTCTCCTCGTCCTCCTCCGTCACCTCTTCCTCCTCTCCTTCCTCTTCCTCCTGCTGCTCCTCCTCCTCCTCCTCTTCTTCTGCTAAACTTCCCTCAGAGTTGTAGCCCTCATGTTCATCTTCTTCCTCTTCCTCCTCAACTTCTTCCTCCTCCTCCTCTCCATCACCATCACCATCACACTGTCCTTCTGCTTCCAGCTCCTGAGCGAAAAGTCCTGAACCGTCAGCGTTTCTGTCCTCCATGTTGTTATTGTCCTCGTCTTCTCCTGCTTCTTCTCGGTCGTGACACGTGCAGCTCTCGCCTGCCACCTCCAACTCCTCCCTGTCGTTGTCCTCCTCCTCCTCTTCTTCTTCTTCTTCTTCCTCCTCCTCTTGAAGTTCTCCTCCCCCGTCTATCTCCTCCTCTTCTTCTTCTGGTTCTTCATCCACTCCTTCATCACCACCCCCTTCTCCTCCTCCTCCTCCTCCTCCTCCATCACTTCCAGAATCTTCCCTCTCGTCCTCCGCCCCTTCCTCCTCTTCTCCAGCCACCTGTTCCACCATTGCCTCATGATGCTCAACTCCTTCCTCCACGCCGGCTTTTAACGAGGAGGAGGAGGAAGACGAGGAAGAGGATGAGGATGAGGAGTTGGAGGAGGATGAGGGCGTGCTACTGGGCGAGGTAGGAGGGGCGATGACAGCAGCTGGGGAGGTGGTTGTCGAGGTGCTTGTTGGGGCAATGATGGTGGTTGAGGTGTTACCGGTTTTGGTGCTGTTGGTGTTGGCTGAGGGGCATATGACGGTTGATGTTGAGGTGTTTGTTGTGGTTGTTGTGGTTACGGTTGCTACGGAGCGCTGCCGCCTCTGCTGGTGCCCCCTGGTGGCAGAACTGGAGGTGCTGGTGGTGGTGGTGGAGGTGGTGTTGCCCGGCAACAGCAGGTCCTGCTTCATCTCCACTCTGACCAGCCGCTGTGTCGTCGCCTGAGATGAGCATTCAAAGCATTCAAAGCATTCTGTGGATGGAGGGAGAGAGAGAGAGAGAGATGGTCATTATCTGTATTCAAGACTTAAACCTGGCTAAAGAAATCCCTGGAAAAAATTGATTCCAGACCCCGTCACCTGAGATGAGTATTCAAAGCATTCTGCGGATGATGGGGGAGGGAGAGGAAAAAGCTCAGTGCCATGACTTAACCATTTAAGACGCTGCACTGACCTAGGTGCCTGGAGGGACATAGATGTTGCATTCAGGCCCCTGAGATTTTAGGCTTTTATTATAAAGATTGATGTGGGTGTGTTAGAGCTGGATGAACACATTATATTGCAAGATGAGGGTCCTAGCTTTAAAATGCAACTTTTGATGTTTTTATATATGTTTCGGAGTCTGTGATATTTAGATTTTTAATAGGCTGAGGGCACCTTTTCCCAATAAGGGCTTGGGCATTCAGCAGGCGTTTTTTGCAGGTGCCTTAGCCTTACATGGGTTAATAAACATGGTCATCTGCCATCATTTCTATGTTTGATCCTGGATTCGGGACCAGATGTCTGGCTGACTCATTGATCTTACGCCAATACAACTGTTCATTTCAACAACATTTGATGTGACCGCTTTGGTTTCACCACCCTGGAATATTAACTGCACGCACGCCTGCACACACACACACACACACACACACACACATTCACCTGGCACTGAGCGAAGCTACCATCACACCAGTAAATGGCTTTGAAAGCGGTCTGGGAACAGGCGTGTGACACAGGGGGGTGGGGGTTGTGTTGGAATCAGTGTCATGATTTTAACAACTTAGTCATCTGCTACCCTTCCTGTATTCAAGACTTCATTTGACAAAAGATATCCAACTAAAATAATTGATTCTAGATCCCCCTAACCCATTTAAAACAGATTTGATATGGTTCGGTTGCTTTGATTTCAAATAGGCTCTAGCACTGAGGAAAAAGACACCACTGTCTCTAGATTCCTATCACACAATACATCAGCCAAACACACACTCACTAATGGATCAAAGAAATTGGATAGTAAGTTGGTCTTTTCAAAGTCGAAATGAAATTTCACCAGCATTTGGCCGGTTGGCTGGTGTTCATTTAGAGACCTGACTGCATTTATATGGCTTCCTCTGCCTTTCAATGCCATTACACTTCACACTACATTGAGGACTCTCTCACACCATGACTAATAACTTATGACTAAAGTAGCCTGACTGGAAGTCATTTCAGGGGAGGGTTTTGCAAGACGCCGCTTATTGTTCAGCTGTCACATTGTCACATTTAGAATTCTTATGAAGACAACAGAATGCACTTCAGTTCCAATGCTGAGCAATCTAAAAAATATACATGTCATCCGATTCTACAGTCAATTGCGCTTGTAAGTTAGTTATTATTAGAGGAAGAACACCATTTAGTACTAATGTTCAAATCCTGTCTGAGGCCTTGAGTGCAGGTCACCGCACTGCACAGTAGATGGCAGCACTAAACACCGAAAACGAAAAGGGGGGTGGGGGTGGGGGGTGTTAAAACACATAAAGTCGCCCACACATCATTGCACGGGAATCCCTCACTGTCTCCCTTTACAACACAAACGCAATCTCATTGATTGAACACAGGTCACCCAATGCATACAATAAAATCTCTGATAAGCTTATAGCATTTCACCAGCGCCTTAGCACACACATCCAACCAAACATGGAGCGTTGATATGAGGGGCTGGGGGGAAAAAAGAAGAAGAAACAAACAGATAACGAGCAGTCTCAGCAATCCCCTCATTCATTCCTTCATGCCTTACCCACTGCACCCCACCCACCCCTAAAACACGAACTAGGTCACGGCACTGTTCGCAAATCTGTGTTCTCGCTGCGATTTATAAATAATTAGAGGAAGTATCGCTCTGCTATCAGATCACATAGCGCAGCTCCAGTGGGTGCGCTGCACTGCACTGCACTGCTCTGCTCACCATCTGTCAAAACTCCAGATAAAATCTATTGGGCAAACACATGGCCAGGCCCAGGCTTGAGCGCAGGCAGGCAGGCAGGCAGATGAGAGGAAAGGGAGCCAGATGAGAGGAGAGAGCAGAGGGACAGGGCAGCTTAAAGGCAGCTCCACGGGAGGTGTGTGTTGATGTGGGAGGTGTGTGTGTGTGTGTGTGTGTGTGTGTGTGTGTGTGTGTGTGTGTGTGTGTCAGAACCTGGGGTTGACAAGGGCCACAAAAAGGCATGAGAATAGGCAGAGCAGCCTACACTGCGTGTATAGAGTTTGCGAGACAGAATATGTGTATTAATTTCCATGTTGAAAACAAACCCGTGATACAGGGTACTGTTCCAAAAACAATGTTAAGTGATGAACCTGTCCAAGTCACAGGAAGTGGTAGTCCTGCTAATAGATAGTCCCCAGGTGTCATTTGGCTCCAGGCTCTTCTATTAGATGATTTACCACTAAGTTACCTCAATTAGGGATGCCAACTATTAATCAACTTTAATCGATCAATGCATTAATCGATTAAAAAAACATTAATCGCAATCAATCGCCAATTCAACTGACAAGAGATCCAGGTGAAATGGGCATGTGAAGAGTGTGTGTGAATAGTGGGAATATTTGTAATCACCATTAAATTAAAGAATTTAATTATTATGAATATTATGAATAATTATGAAATCTAGTATTTTATTTCAATTTTTCATTTTAATTTTTAGATTAAGTAGGTTTTTTTTTTTAGAAACATTGAGATTCTGGGGGGAAAACGCCGCTTATAAATGAATCGTAAGTCGATCGATAAAGCCATCAACTAACGATTAATAAATGAATCGATAATTTGCATCCCTAACCTCAATGTTACTTTAACCTGGTTCACTACTTAGTCAGGTTCTTGGAATACTACTCCCCAGGAAACATCGGGTTTAGTGTGTGTATACCTTAGTTCTCTATGGTGACAATTTATGCATGTAACTTCATGACGGAAATAAAAAAAAGGAATTCCTGATTCATCAAAGAACATCCCATGATGCAGTGTGTGCGCACGTGAGCATGCATGTGTATGCACAAGCGTCCGTGCCCACGACTCATGAGGAGGGCATAGATAGAAAGTGCTGTAGCAGCCAGTCCATTGACTTGAAATGGAAACCACAACAACAAGCGGGCTGGGTCAAAGAGCAAGATCATAAAAAACATGCAGCACTGCCTTCAATGGAATAAAAACATGCAGCACTGCCTTCATTGGTTTACAGCAGTGTGAGGTGCGTAATACAGGCAGTGGCATGCATGCTGACACTACCAAGGGGAGTCGAGTGAGAGATTGTGAGAACAAGGCAGCTGTGGCCTATAGCGGATAAGGAGATGGAGTTCAGATCAGAGGGTTGCAGGTTCGTATCCCACCTCTACCTACACCTCCTTCCATGGCTGAAGCGTCCTTGAGCAAGACACGTAACCCCACAACACAGGGACTGTAACCAAATACCCTGTATAACGAAGTTGCTTTAGATAAAAGTGTCATCAAAGTGTAAAGAATGAAGGGAAAAATATCGTTTCTGCGTGTCCCTTTGAGACAGACAATAATGCAAAGTAGTAGTCCACTGGCGGAGGCTAGTCGAAATATCCACAAAAGAAAGAAAGAAAGAAAGAAAGAAAGAAAGAAAGAAAGAAAGAAAGAAAGAAAGAAAGAAAGAAGCAAGCAAACACCATTTCATTCCAGTACATGCCTAACTTGTGACTTTTTTGGGTTGAGTGATTGCTTGCAAACACTGCATGATCTCCCTACATTTATAAACAACTGCGAATGTGTTTTTATGCATGTGCGCAGATGGAGAAATAAGAAATAATAAAGATGTGGACATGGAGGCTTGGGAGAAGAGGGCCAGATCTGAACAGTCATGCAGAATTAAACAAACGAAAAATATTGCAAAAGAGCAAGTTGTTGCATTGGTCACCGGCAACACTAACATGCATTCTGCAACTCCTCCTAGACCACACACTGACTTCAAATGAACTTCAGATAGATAGACAAACAGCTTGCCAAACAAAATGAGCATGTTTGTCATCTTGACACATTTGTGCAATTTTTTTTTCTATGCTCAATATTGAAAGCCCAGCCAATTGCTTCTTGAGGATCTGTCTGAAGCAAGTTTGTGTGCTTGTTGATGCATGTTTTGTTATGCAATAGCCGTAGTGTGCAATCATGTAGAAGAGAAAAACACCTGTTAGGCTACCGGCAGCCTTCTAGGAAACACAATGCAGTTTTGCAGGTCATACCACCCCTTCAAGGAAAGCCCCTAGGAAAAGATGAAGAAAATTAAAAAAAATGGAAGAAAAGTGCTTTCTCTCAGGCACAAGAATACAGAAGACACCAAACCATATCAACAGCCCTGGGTAAAAACTCAGGAGTATTCATCGAGCTCAGGACTATTCCGATTTCACATTACATTTAGCAGACGCTATTAATTAAAGCGATTTCCAAAGAGGACATTCTAGCAAGTGCAGAGTGTGGGGTCAATACAGAGTACAGCTGTATACAAGTAATGTAGAGCAGAGAGCAGTGAAGTGAATATCGAAGATCTATTAAGTGTAGTGCAAGTTAGTGTCCAGCATTAGAAATTATCATTTTAAAAGGGACACTGTATGGGAAATGGTCAAAAAAGGTACTATGCTGGAACTATGCTGCTCATTGAAACTGGGCTGCCTATTGCTAAATTTGATCTTTACATGAAAGTTTACTAAGTTATAAACAAATATTTTCTAGTATGGTCCAAGTACAGTCATTTTTGCAGCTAAAAATGGCTAATTTTGGAAATTCAAAATGGCGGACCATGGAGAAGATCCCCCTTTTCATGTATGAAAAGTGCAATTTTTCCAGTCATAACATAGAATTTGATGCTGGTGGTAAGTATTCATGAAAAAGGTAACATTAGTGAATGGGCAGCATGAATTATGGAAATAAACAACTAAAAATCTTACACAGTGTCCCTTTAAAACAGAATGGTGGCAGTATTCGATTTGCACATGAGTCACAGCCTCTTCATTCATTGCGAATGTGGCAGTGGGAAATTCTGGTGGTAGTAGAATACCGTTTCACACATGTAAACTGAATACTCTGGAACTTGTTTCACTGAAGAGAGCACTCCCTGCATGTAATTGCAGTCAGCAAAACGCGGAAGGAAAGTAAAAGTAAGAGCAGAATTAGGAGGAGAAGCAGTTGTTGACAAATAATATGCCATCATGTAAATAAATGGACTAATAGGCCATTTACAGGACACAGCAAGAGATCATCATCATCATCATCTGCTGCAA
The DNA here is from genome assembly GCF_034702125.1 of Engraulis encrasicolus. NCBI lineage: Eukaryota > Metazoa > Chordata > Actinopteri > Clupeiformes > Engraulidae > Engraulis > Engraulis encrasicolus. The sequence continues at coordinate 12,911,403 of NC_085877.1, read as the reverse complement.
GTATCGAGAAATAAAGCTTAGCATAGTATCGCTTTCCCAAACAAATTTTAATTTATAACTTGTAGCACATTAAAAACAGCAAGATCTGGCCAAAGTGATGTAGAGTGTTAATGTCCTTGAGAGATCTTGCCTATGGACCTTGTTGTTATTTAATCGTAGGCTCTTTTTCACACAGCATACACCACACTCCCAGTCTTTTTATACAATTCAAAATACTCAACAACATGTTTCTCAAGATGAGAGTGGAACGACTTTGTGTCTGAGGTCACTGGGACACACTTCGTCTTCAGAGTATCAAGCGTTGCTGGTATACTTCATTCTTTTGAACTGTAACAGATCTTTACATCCACGGAAGTAAAAGCTCCATCAAAAATAACCATTTTACTAACCTGATTATCATCAACTTTCAAATCTCTCCGAGACTTGGTCTGACCTACAGATAACTATTAACATCTCCCAAATGGCATGGTTGACCCACCTCCCTTGGTTTGCTACTGTTCTAATCTAGGCCAGAAAAGGCTGTGCAAAAGTCTACACCAAACATTTTCATAGTCCCAATAGAATGTCTCTGCTTAAACCACGTCACGGCTTTGAACACGCCTCTACCCAAGGCCGTTGGAGCGGCTCAAAGTTCATTGCTTCCAGACAAAGTGGGTGGTGTTCCCGAGTTCTCTGGAGCTCAGAAAGCACTTGCACTGCTCTTGACCTAACTAGTAGCAACGCCGAAGATGTTAAGTGGCTAGGAGGGAGCGGCCTGGCCAGCATTTCACAGCTCTGTTAGACACCTTTATGAAACCAAAGGCTGGGAGGGTTCTTCGTCTTCAAAAGCACATTTTGCTTAACAGACATCTTTGCAGAGTACTTTATTCTATTGCACAGTAAAAGATTTCTGTATCGACCAAAATAAAAGTGCATGAAAAAAATCATTTCACAGCTCCGTCTGACACATATGAATCTTGAGGCCCCAATGGTCACAACATTCCATTGTTTCACAACATCAATGTTTCTGTATGCATTTTCAGGCAGGGTACACCTTCTCCCACAGTTCGATACTAACAGGACACATTAAAGGATGCAGCAGCATCACAGCAAATGAAAAGGGCATATGACCATGACATGCAAGATGACAAAGGCACTGAAACACTGCAGCATTACAGAAATATTCACATCTGCTTGCTTGCAGGGAAACCACTTGCCAGTTTTTTGGACTGTAATTTCAAAACAAATTTAAGAAAAACGCACAGCTCCATCGCTGTAGGGGGTTTTGGTGTATGGCATGGGTGCACACACAACCCAGCCATGGCTAAAGCCGTCAGATCAACTGGGGCCCGGTCAAAAGCACAGGTGCATCTGAGTGACATGGCACATCATGCACAGAGGGTGAGTCAGGCCCGGGTGACCCATTTTAGGCCAATGGTCGGCCTCCGTTTGGGATGCGTCATGGAAGGGCCTAATGTGAGGCACTCAGTTGCTGTCCCTCTTGTGTGAGAGGGACACACTCGGGATAAAAAAACAAAACAAACGAGTAACACGCATCCAGATGATGCAGAATCATTCAGGTTCTAGACACAAAAGATTGCCATTCTCTTTCCTCTAGAGAAACTCTTACCAGAGGGTGCTGTGGTGCAGCACACTATCAAACCTACACCATATGCGTGCAACTTATTCATGAGGACCCAGGTTCGAATCTGGTCTAGGTGAACACGCCCCAAATCATCCTCATTTCTCTCTGCAGCTAGTTTCCCAGTCTCCTCTCAAACGCTCCTACTCAATAAAGACCCAAAAAAACAACTCCTTTCCAGAGTCCCTCAAACCTACAGTGCGTATTCTGGATGTGCTTGAGGGGCCTGATGTGAGGGACACTCAGGATTAAAAAAAAAAAAAACATGCACACAAAGAGAGCATCAAGGCCTAAGCTTACACTTTACAGATGGACGTGTCAGGTTCTACACAAGCGTGACATTTTATTCATAGACTGCCTTTCCAGCAACAAGTGTCTCTCAAAACTCTCCCCTCTGGATCAGTCAAAGGCAGTGGTCGGGGGTGGGGTCCTACCAGTCTACAGATGCATTCAGAGGCGTATTTCAAAACTTGGTTAAATGATAATTAAACCCGTCTAATTTAACCTACAGGAGTGGTAAATCTGCTGATAGATAGCCCACAAGAGTAGTTTGTTTTGTTACGAAAATAAGGACTCCGGGCTCTTCTATCAGATGGTTTACCACTACCTCAAGGTTAAGCTACCTTGTTTCCTACTTAGTGCGGTTCTTGGCCTACTCCCCAGGTCCTAGACACAAACATTTTCTTTTCTGCATGTCAGTCAAAAAACTAAGTTTATACATCAACAACGGTCTAATATGCAACACTGTTTGATACTTCAGGTCTTAGACACAAACATCTGCACTCCTTTCTTCAGAAAACTAAGCTTACCTCGTCTGCTGCAGCCAGACACAATAATCAGTTTGGCCAAAGGGACAGCCTAGATTTTTTTTTAAAAAAGTTGCCTAGTAGGATATCTGGGGTGTTTGTGGTGAGAAAGAGCCATCTGTGCACACACAGAGACAGACAGATAGATACTCGTGTCCCGCTGCTGCTGGCTGAGAGGTTGGGGGAGATAAGCAGTTGAAGACAAGCCTATGAATAGCTAATGACTCTGCTGTACACATCGAAATGTACACCGTACGCAGCGAGTCACAGGTCTGATACTGAAATGCACTCCTCAGTCACTGGTCTGATAACGAAATGTAAACTTAGTCCTCAGTCACTAGTCTAAGTGAACAAGTCCGACAGGCGGACAACAGATGCGTCCGTCTATGCCCGTTCTGAACCTTTTTTGCCCAAACGCCCCCTTGGCCTCCTCATAACCTGTCAAGGCAATTTATCAATAAGCCTACCATGTACTGTATAAGCCTGGATTTGAAAGTACCATAGGATTTCAACAGTGTTGGGCAATTTACTGAAAAACTGTAATGCATTGCTGATTACATGTTACTGTCTTTTCAAAATAATCCCTTACACTACATTTAGCAATGTGGGGACCTAAGGCGAATTTAGCTTAGGGGGGCCATCGGTCCATCCCATATCACATTTTTTTTAACATAAAATCTCTATTTTTGTTAGGCTATTTTTTTTTTTTTAAATCACTTTTTTTTTTTTTTTTTTTTTTTTTTTTAATTACAAACATAAAAAACAGGCAAACATTACAACCCTTTCTGGACAGATTTCAATGAATAGGCTATTTGCAATTTTGCATAGGCCTACATTAAATAAACTAAAATGTGAAATTCTCTTTTCACTTTAATATGAGAGCAGTGATGTCCCCCCCTCACTGAAGTGTTATTTCATGTGTGAGCATGATGCTGTCACCTATTTGAAGTGACGTTGATGTTGGATTTCATGGAATACTTTTAAATGCCGCTTTGGGAAGAAAACAGAGTAGGCGACAGGTGAACTGTATTTCTGTCAAAACAGTGGTTTGCAGGCGTTTGCGTTTTCACGTGGATATTGTCTTCGTGGACCGTAACAGACAAACCGTAAGTTCCATAAACTAATCAATGAGACATTGGCTACGTGTACATGATGTTTTTAAGTCCGATTTAATAAATGCGATTTAAATAGATCGGATTAAGAGTTATTTTGCGATGTGTATACATGGCACTTTCACTTAAATGCGATTAAACGTCTGGGGAACATAAAGCATTGCGATTGGACTGAGGACGCACGTGCTGAGCGAGCCAAATAAGGCACGGGGGCGTGGTTCAATGCCACCGAGATGCAGGTCATCTTCCCCACGAAAATCGTTGCCTCAGGCGGACTGAAATCACAACATTTCCCCCTTTCTCCCTGGATCATTTACAATGCTACATTAGCTACCCTGTTAGCATAGAAAAACGAGTGGTCAAATGGTAATGTGGAGTAACTTTGTTGTGCTTCATTACTTCGTGGGGCACTTTTACATCAATATATGGAAGCCACAACATTTATAGTCGCTTAGGGACTTTAAATTAAGCAAAACTTTCATGTGAAAATCAACAGGAAGTGCCGCCATGTTTTTCTCACTGGCAAAGAGCACGGTTGGTTTGCACGCATGAGCTCCAGGCCAAAACTGAGCGACTGCCACCTTGTGGACACAAGAGGGAATCACAGGAGGGAATCACAATTCAGAAACGCATCACGGGAGGGAAACACATCACGGGAGGGCGGACGGACGGACGGAGGGACGGACGGACGGAGGGACGGACGGACGGACACCAAAGCCTCTTATAGAGATGCGTGGGACGCATCTAAAAATACTCAGCAGACACTGGTTAGAGGTCTAGGGTTTTCGCCATCTGACCCACTGACATTTTGGCAAGTGTAATTCTTACCACACGTTAATGTTAAGACATCAGAGATAAGACTCTTATTTATTTAGTCAAATGACACGGCCATAAAAAACAAAAACAAGGAAATAAAACGGCCGCCCCTCGTGCAACAAGCATCCAGTACGCCCGACATACACTTGTTCCACTGTACACACTGACAGCCAGTCTACTGTCTGTATCTGGTATTATTAGACTCATTAAAAATAAACCTACTGAGCTCAACAGTTCACGTATCCTGAAAGGGGAAGAACACCACAACACTACTGATCTTTTTCGGACCACAACTGGAGTTCCCATGCCGTGTCTGGTGTACTGTAGTGTGTATATATCGAGATACAACTGTACACCACGGGGCAAGTTGAGAGGGTTATTTTTGGCTGTGACGGGCGTGCCGCCAACTGCATACTCCACCAACGGTGCCCATCTAATACCCCTCTTCCCCAACTCATGCCATGCTAGGCATGCTACGTCTTATGTAAGGCCAAAGCATACCACCAACTCAATATTTCATAAGAGGAGTGGAGAGGGGGGTCATTGACCTGTGTGGCTAGTTAGTTAGTCTAAGTAAAAACAGTAACCAAGACGTAACAGGGTGCAAACGTGGGTTAAACCTGGTGCTGTACACTACAACATGTGCTTCATGGGGAGGTGGCAACCCTGCTTACAAATGCAGTGAACAACTAAACCAGCAGTGTCTTCCAGAAAGGAATCTCAGTAGTAGCAAACCAGATAAAGGTAGCCATGAAGAAGTGACGTAAGCTACCAACTAATAAAAAAAGAAGCCAGGGTCATTTTCCCTCCTTTTCTTAGTTAAAAGATGCCCGCAAGCTTTCCCATTAGCAGCTTTACCACTTAGTAAACCAAGTTAACTTTTCATTGTTTATAAGGCTAACTGTGTGCTGTGTGCTACTACCCCACAAGTCTGGGTCTTAGCCACCATAGCAGTATGCCCCACCAGGTGGTGTGCGTGGAAAACAACCCATCACAACTGTATTCACTATTGATCCCCTGAAAGGAGCTTGCAGGGGTGATAGTGAAAAAAAATCCTGAGCCTGAACTTTTTCCCCTGCTCTAACAACGGCGACAAGACACTGCAGTGCATAGTGACGTAACGTAGGCCTATTTTGACACATTATTCAAACATTTTATAGCCTGTGTATGACCATTATTCAAGCCTGATAGTAGAAGAAAGCCCTGAACCTGTAACACTTTCTGAGATAAGAATAACTCATGGCTAATTATTATCAATGTTTTTATTTTTTGCAAACTCTCAAGCCTGAAATCAGGCATGGAGCCTGAATACTATCAGCCCTGAGCTTGAAGTGGTGGTGGACATCGTGCCAATGCCAGCTGACACTCTAGCCTCCACAACCTAATCACAGCTATGGTGTACAGTACAGTACAGTACAGTACAGGAGTTTACACTGTATGCTGGCACGTCTTCCAATGAACAGGTGCTCCACAGGAACAGTGTCAATCGCATTCGCTGTTATTGCCAAGGAGGCCCAGCCCAGGCTGTGTGTGTGAGCGCGCTGCAGACACTAAAAGCAAAACATCACACCACCACCACCACCACCACCACGCCCTGAGTGTGGAATATCTCCAAATGAGAGCTGGCTGGTGTTTCGATATGAGCTACCTGTCAAGCTGAGCTCCCAAGCCATTACTACGCAGCCCAAGGAATAAGGCTCAACCATGTTACCAACCTGTTGGTAGCCCATCTCGACAGAACAACGGTGACCTGCTGTCAACATGGCCCACCCATTGTGCTGGGCAACAAACTGCTCCTGGATCAGCACTCAGGGCCAGGACCAGCCTAGGGCTCTAACTTTTTTCAATTTTGTTAATCTTACTAGCCAAACATACACTCACTAATGGGTCAAAGTGGCTAGTATGTTGGTGTTTTCTACCTGCCAAACTGACATTTCCCCTGCATTTGGCCGGTTGGCTGGTGTTCATTTACAGCCCTGGCTAGGGCAGCCCATTTTGCAGCTCATCCTGGCAAGGCAGCTCATCTCGACAGAACACAGCCTCTGGGCCTAGCAGAGCTCTCTCAAACCCAGCTCAGATTGCTTGAGGGACGAAGGTGTCATTTGTTTAGGGACTTCAGAGGCGATTTACCCCGTCAACATGCATGCCGTGCGTGGCCACACACCCCTCCGCACAGAAACAAAAAACCGTGCGTCTGCCCATGGCGATGGCAGTTGATGTGTCTGAAACACTTGTTACAGGACAGGATTGAAACTAGTGCATATGGTACAATCGCCGCATTTACAACGAGATTCCTCACTTTCAAAAACAAACTTTACAGAGTTTATTAACAAAACGCAGTACTTGTTGCCTTGACATGCAAGCCTCTAGGCATTTATTCAGAGCAAACTGGGCCATCAGAAAAAATATATATACAAAGCACTTGTGTTGTGAGCAACAGGCCAGGCCTTGCTTCTTTCTGGGACAAGTCGCAAGACAAACTAAGAGCCCTGAGGAGCATAAATAACACTTCGAATAGCAGGCGAGTCTCTGAGGTTGAAGGTGTAAATGAAAGAAGTCTAGGCTGAATGTGTGCGTGTGTCTGTATGTGCATGTCTGTTACGTCTTTGAGCAGGGCGAGTTGTTTAAGGCCATTTATGCCACGTCACCTTCATAACACTGACTCTACTTGATTTGAGAGAGAGAGAGAGAGAGAGAGAGAGATCAACAAGAACGAAAGCAGCAGACGTTTCATCCGAGTATGGTTAGTGTTTTGGTTGCTGGAAACCTCATGTGGGGTGGAGTGGTGGGAGGGGGTATCGTGTCAGATTCAACGCGTGCTGAAGGGCTCTCATGGTCTAATAATAGCAGTCTACCTACAGAGCACAGAGGCAAGGTTACAGTACAGGAGAGAAGAACCATGCAGCACGCCCTACTCTCTCACACTGACAGTCACTCACACTCACCAAGACCAATTGAAGAGGCCAGCCATACCCTTTCATTATGTGTTGTCCACAATGTTGCACTCACTTGCAAAGCCCACTCATAGGGACCCCCCCACCCAACCTGGACTTTCACACATCCGCTACTCCCCGTCCCCTTTCAAGCTTCTCTCTGAGGACAGGATGTGTTACAGCTGAAATAGCTAGTAGGCCCATCTCCTACCTTTTGTTTCATCATAAAAAGGAAAGACCAGAGTCTGTTAGAAAAAAAAACAGATGACTCTACACAAGTAAGCAGCTTGCCTGAGCTTTTGCTGACATCGTTCTTCAGGTTCAGCTATTTCCTGTTCATGGTTGGTACTTTCAATCTTAAACCCCCACCTCACAAGTAAACAATCACTCACTTCTACACTAACAAATAAAACAAAACATACGCACGTATTCCTTTATATGAATAATAACAAGTAATCTGTTTGTATTCTATTGTTTGTTTTGAGGTCGCCTGGGCCTCACATTCTATCTACTAGTGGCTTCTGGTTACATAGGATTGACATTTGACATGACAATCCAACAATGGAACTGACTAATCTCAGGTATTTACGTACTCGAGACAGGGTCGGGTTTTTTTCCAGGGGTAAACAACAAATGTGCTGTGCACGTTTCCGCCGAGGACGGTGCTACTAAAAAGGCAAACCACCCTCCGTCCTTCAAAATCCTGACAAACCACGGTCACGGTCATGAAAGCTTAGTTCCCCCGCCCCCCTCGCAGTTATCAGCGCCTTCCTCCAGCCGGTCCGGGCCATCTTCCCGGGAGAGCACAAACAATAGAGCCCGCTGGATTCGGAAGCGTAGACGCATGTGGCCAGAAGCGATAATAAGCGAAAGGGAAGCGCGATGCCAGCAGCGTTCTCTCTCTTCTCCGCGAGCCCCAGCGAATCCGAGAATCACAGCATGATGGCGCGAAGCGGCCAAAACAAATAAGGCACTCTGACAAAACAGCGAGATGTATTGAGAGCGGATTCGGCTGTATTGTTTTCAACACAAAACAAACTGAGCTCATTCGCTCATACCACACCAAGCGACCAACCAGATACAGCAGCTAAGCGGTTGGCACAGGATGGGTTTCACAACGTGGCTCTTTAAATTTCCCGGGAGATGGTGGTAACGCCAGTCACATTGATTTTAGCAGCGTATATTCAATACTAGACATCCACGTACATACCAAGCCACACACCAAAAGTCAATCGACTTTTAACCACATTCTAGACAAACAAGTGAACAAGTTACAAAAAATTCAAATCAAGCTACACCACAGTCTGAAAGTCGCCACGGTGTACACGTGGAATCGATATTGTAACGTTAGCTGATTACAGAAGTTGGACGTCGTTAAAATTGTCAATAAAGTACCCCATTATACATTCCATAGCATGAATGGTGGACACGTGTTTTAAAACGATGCTTAAAATAACGTGAACAAGGTCATAAATGAGATGGTGTTTGGTGGCAGAGAAAACAATATGAAACTACCGCCCTAAACCCAATTTCTCACGTTTAGTATGAAAATATAATTAGCCAACCCCCATTTTTACACAATACCGACCTCCTTTTCCTTGGAATTACACACCCCGTGCACTTGGTTACCAAGTTGTGGGGATGTTATCCACTATAACGTTTGCGACTCCAAATTTGAGTAAGGTTTTCCCTTCGTTGACGCTATTTATGATACTCGCACGTGCTAGAGACGAGGTAATGTTTTGACTCACCCTAAAATCAGGTTCGAAAATCTACCAGATATCACACACAGGGCAAACAGCAAACTCGGTCTGAAATGTTAAGATGGACAGATGCCCTTGATGTCTACTTTGCCGCTCTCCCACTCATCTAGTCCAGTGGTGAGGCTACCCTCCCCCTTAACTGCAAATGCTAAGTCGCTATCGCTACGTCGTTCTCCTACTTGCTTCGCCGGCTGCGATTGCAAGATCTCTTCTGAGATTCTTTTGGGCAAATCGAAAGGTAGATGTCTTTACTAATGATTTTGTAGAAAATTGTTCATTACCCGGTTAAGGCTCTTCGGCAATTTGACTGCCTGGACACAAAGAATCGGTGGGAGAAAGCCACTCACTTATCGTTGGTCTTTTCCCCCTTCGCAGAGACTCCACATAGAGGGAAACCTCGACGCGATATGATGACGTCAGAGACTCTGTTTATTTCAAGTTGGCGCCTAATAGTGACTCATGGATGAGCGACTAGAAAAACATTGGTAATCAGGTGGGCAGCTGGATAACGACGACATAAACGTTCTCCTAAGGATTGCTGATTGATTGTTACAATTGCTGATAGGTGAAAGATCTTGTGAGACTTCTGGTCCAACAAGGTCACTGACTTTTGTGGGGGTTTTACATTTTATTTAGGAAACGTGTTTCCACTAACTTTTTATCATGAGAGTTGTGCTGCTACTCCTGTTCCTGGTCTTTGTAGCACATCATGCACAAGGAAGGACATCCCATCCCAAGGCTGGGGCAAAAGCGAAGCAAACCGACGTCGTCCCATTGACAATCGTGATGTCATCACAGCAATGGCAGCGTTGATTTTATTTGGACAGGTTAACAGTTGCAAAACCGCCCATGAACCTTTCTAAGGTGTAGTTATTGCAATTGCCTCTTTCAAAGATGTAATGCTGCTACATGAATAAATGTTAAATAGGTGTTGTTAAATAGGTGTTGTTTACACCTCATTGTTTACATTGCTGACATCTTTGAAAAGTGGATATGTATTTTTGTCCCTCCATGTTTGTAGTTTGGTTAGCTTGCTGGTTGGAACGCTTTCAAGTGGGAGGTAGCTGACTCCTTGTTGCCTATTGGGAAGGTCCTACCTCTGGGGAATGCACCATTAGATGACACAAACACAAATGCCCTGGTTTGTCATGTGAAGGGATTCCACCCTCCTGACCTCACCATCACGCTTCTGAAGAACGGACAGGAGATGGCTGGTGCCAAGCAGACCGACCTGTACTTTGAGGGCAACTGGCAGGTATACATCACCAAGTATGTGCCCTTCTTGCCAAAGACGGGGGAGAAGTACACCTGCCGGGGGTCAGGCACATGTAATCGGTCAAAGAGTACACCTGGGAGCCTGATATGTGAGCTGTGAAGTAGGCCTAAAATTGAAGGCTGAGGGTTTCTAGCTCGATTACTCATGAACAAGCTCTCTCTTTCTCTCTTTCAACATTCGTCCTACTGCCAAGGGATTCGAACCTGCAACCTGACGATCACAGGCTGACTCTCCTGTGTCTTCACAATCACACCTAACACCTGCCAACAAACAGATTATGCTTTTCATAAAGGGTGGGGCTGACACCTTGGCCAGGCCCAGGACAAAGTCATCTAAAAGGCCCTCCACCCATTACATGCAATGTAATGAGGACCCAGTTCTGGGCCTGGGACACCTTCCCCGATTTCATAGTAGACTCTATTGCTCTGTGTAGCCTACTGAAGGCGATGCATTACATTTATTTTATGTATGACATGCCAAAGACCCCAACTTAAGCTTAACATTGGGGGGTCAAAGTTGTAGAATGTTTAACTGAAGTGTGTGCACAAGCGGATCGAAAACAACAATCAACATTTTTATTAGTATTAGGGTGTTATTCCCCCTCCACCTTAATCTTTGGGATCAAAAAGGTCTGCGCCCCCACCCCCCATTCGGCGACTATGATGGCATTCCTTTACATTTCCATTGCACTTATCCAAATTGTATTCTTGTACAGGGTGTCATGGTCCGTGCACCTAATGGAAGTCTTGTCTATTACAGAAAAGAAAACCTGATTTCACAAACCATTTATCTTTACATACTCTCTGCTTATGTATAACCATGTTATGTGTGCTGTAACTGCATTCAATTTGAAATACTGCTTAATCTGTACAAACTGTGTTTAACCTGCAACATATTGCACTTCTGACTGATCAGACGTTGAACTACATTTCACTGCCCTGTATCTACAGTGGACTGAGTAAACAAGTTGAATCTAATCTACAGTGTTCATATTATACATTGCTATTGCACACATGCAGATAGCTCTTTTATATTACTATTCACATTTCATTAATCAAATAAATGAAATATTTTGTTTGCAAACAACATTTTTTTCTGATCCTAAATTAACTGTAGATGTACATTTTAGATCTCCACTAAAAATCTATCACCGGTACATGTCAAACAGGTTCAACATACTCAATTTGTGCTCTTTACTTGGATCAACAGATATGACACTGGATAGGACATTTTTTTCAAACATAAACTTTATTTTGAGTACACAGAAAAAACAGATAATTGTGCTTGGTCACCCATCTCAGAAACGTCCACAGAATTGTTTTTTTGCCTTGACACATGAAAAATGACAGAGAAAAGGATAATCGACAGTTGACAAACAGAACAAAAAGCAATGTCACATCATGGCCTTTGTTTCAGTAGATTGGTTTGATTCAAAGATTGAAGTGAAACTAGTCCAACTGGCGACAGTGATTGCGCCTGTTGACACTTCGGTTACATTTTCATTTGACTTAAATAGATAATCTCCTTTGGTTATGCAAGTAAAACTAGCATAGTAGAGCAATCATCCACTCTGAAAAACAGAACATTATCAACATTACCAAGACATGACTGACTCAATGAGGGAAAATAACAAAAGATCAATTTGAAATGGTGACAGTTCAGTAGGAGTTCTGGAACTTTCTCCCTCCACTCCACTAATAAATCAGCAGCATCAGCATAATATATCCACATATTTCATTACAAACAATAACAAAAAAAGGAAGATTACGTATGAGGGGAAAACCCTTCGTCGATACCTCCTTCACTAGCTGAAGCCCATTGTCAAGATGTGTACTTGTGTTGAAAGCTCAGTTATGCATATATCCATTTTGAGTTTAAACGGGATCATTATTCTGATATGTACTGTAAGCTGGGCTGAAGTCCAATGCATACAAAAAAAACATAGTTCATAGAGAAAAGAAAGCGAAAAATAATATCTATACATTTACTCAGAAAGTTAAATAAAGACCACAAAAATACAAATCTAGACTTTTTTATTATTAAGTTACACATTGTTTATATATAGCTTTTTTACCTCTTTGAATTTTTTTTCACCTAAAGTCTAAAAAAAGCCCTCTTGTGGTGGTTTACCTCCATTGAGGTTTCGAGGGCTTGTCGGAATGAGAGTCTCTTGAGCTCGATTTGTCGGAAAAGCTCCCGCTGTTTTTGCGTTCCCGAACTTTGAGCGCCACCAGGGTGTCAGAGGCGGGCTTCCTGACGCTGGCGGTCCTTCTCAGAGAGGCCTGTGACACAGCGCCGGAGCCCTCTGGGGCCACCTTGTTGCTAGGGTGCCTGAGGGATGACGTGCGCACCAAGGACGAATGGGATTTTGTGGTGGACGCCTCGCCCCCACCAGCAGCCTCCACAGCAGCGCCACTGCCACCAGCGCTGGAAGAGGCAGGGCCAGCCGGGCCGGACACAGAGTCTCGCTTGCTTAGACGAGTGGTAGAGGATACGGTGCTGCGGAGGAAGCTGGGGGTGCGGACAGGTGTCTGAGGAGCGCTGGCAGACCTCTCAGGGGGTGCCAACGTCTGCCCAGCACCTCCACCACCAGCTGCTGCCTGGGCTGCCTGCAATGCCCGCAGGGTCGACCGGCACATCTTCTCCTCATGTGGGGGCTTGGCCACCAAGGGTCGTACCGGCTTGGCCACCGCTTTCTTGACCGGCTGCTGCTGCTTCACCACTGAGGCCTGGGTGGGCTCCCTCACCGCCCTGGCAGGCCTGGAGTCGAGGGCGAAGCTGCCACGGTGTACAGACAGACGGCGGCTGCCACTGCTGCCGCTGGTGGTGCTTTCAGGAACGCTTTTCTCCACCTTCTTGTTCGTAGTGGTAGCAGAACGGGCACTTCGGGAGATGGGCACCACCCGCCTCATACTCTGGTTCTCCGACACGGTCAGGGTTCTGACGAGGCGGGTGACTGGTTTGGTGGGCGCCGGGGCCTTCGCGGTGGGCTTGGCCAGCCTGCTGGGCTGTTGCTGGGCTGTGGCGGCGGCAGCTTTGACCGTGATGACCGTTTTCTCCGCGCTGTGTTTCCTGCCTCCTTTGATGTTGGCGCTGCGCTCCTTGAAGCTGCCGGGCGACGTCTTGCGTACGGAGCGAGAATCTGAGGAACTGCTACCCGATATCGACACTGATGGTGGAGTGCCGCATGAGGAGTCTGAAAGGGCCACGGACTCTGCTTTTTCCACTGTCAATGTAGCCGCCGGTGTCTCGTCCACCAAGACCGACGTGTGAGTCGTGGGTGAGGAGGGCATGGGTGAGGAGGGCAATGAAGTGGAATCTGTGACATCACAAGGGCTTCCTTCCTCCTTATTGCCCTCTGATTGGCTACCACTGGCCTCTTCCATTGGCACGGTTACCTCCCCACCTTCCCCGGACACCTGAATGACTGGCACGTTGGTTGGCATCTGAGGAGTGGGGGTTGTTTCTGTGACAACAGTCTCATCCTCCTTGTTCGTTGTTTGTGGAGATGGCACACTTCTACTGGTCTTACCAGGTCCTTCAAGACCTTTCCGCAAGGGAGGCAAACTGAGGATTAGTGGTTCAGGTTTTTCGCCATCCTCCTCCTCCTCCTCCTGTTCCTCCTCATCCTCTGGCTCATTTTCAAGATCGGTCACGATGAGATCATCCAGAATGGCAGCAAGAATTCCTTCATCCTCGGCCAAGTCATCCTGGAGTTGACCGGCAGAGCTGGACACATCAAACGTCTGTAGGCCAGGCACAAGTGTGTGTTTTTCTACGTTTACATTCAGAGGCACGTTTGTCGTGTGCATGTCCTCTGTCTGCTGGTCTGCAATGATGTTCTTGTTGTCGTCTGTGCGCACCACTGGAGTGTCCACAGGTGTAGTAGCAGTTGCAGAAGCTGATGAAAGATTCTTGTTATTGTTGTTGACACAAACGTCTGAGGTATTAGTGTTGAGGTTGGCAGCAGGACGAGGAGCAGTAGGACGGGTGGCTGATGGGACTGGTGGGCGAGATGCAGAGGATGAGGGGCTGACGGGTGTGAAAAAGTGCTTTGCCGCTTGGAAGGCGGAGGAGGGGGAGGGCGTGTGCGTGAGGTGTGACGGAGACGGAGCCGGTGACCTATGACCCGGGCTGGTAGCGACAGGCGTGAACACCTCAGTCACGCTCACCCTGTTGTGTTGCTTAGGAAAGTCTGACGAGGGTGAGGATGACGACGATGAGTTCGAGGACGAGGTCCTTTCGAGGAAGCTGTGCAGCTGGCGGTCGGCGGCGGCCACGGGGCTCTGGCGGATCCTCCGCAGGCTTCCCGAGCGTCCCAGGGGGCTCTGGGGGCTGCGGGGCCGGGAGGGTCGGAGGAGGTCCAATAGGGTCCCCTCGCGGGTCAGCGCCACCTCCATGTCTGCTTCGCTGCTGCAGCGCAGGCCCACCGCCCCGCCGTGCTCCTCGCCGCCCGCCCACGAGTGCCGCTTCTCCTCCAGCTCACGCAGACGTCTCATGCGGGCCGCCTCCTTCAGCTCACGCTCCACATTGTCCTGCAAAATGGGACGCGGACAATAAATCAATACTCAAGGACAATACAGAGACACAATTCACACATACAGAAATCAGCTTTCTTTACCATTGTCCTGTGAATGGGAACACGAACATCATTCAATACTCATATTCAACACAGAGACAATAATTCAAACATTGACAGAAATCAGCTTCCTTCAGTTCATGCTTCACATTGCCCTACAAGAACAGAGGCAGTTAGGTGGGTACATGAATGAATGTTTCTATGTAAATGTTTTTTTTTTTGGAAAATAGGTGTCAATAAATGCTTGATTTCCAAGAAGAAGTGTTTTAAGACTTGCTCAAAGGAACTAATCAGGAGAAACTAAGGGACGCAAGAAGGGTTAATTCTATGTATTAGAATGAGGATTACATACATAGAAAAAATTGTCCTTCAGGAGACTTAATTCTGTATTTTAGCCTTTTTGGAAGAAAATAACAGAACAGACTACTTTCATTGTTTGAAGGCACTTTTATAGAAAAAATACACAGGAAGTGCTAAGATGAGAGAATGACGGAATTGAACAGAAGAGTAGTAAAAGCCTATATGGACTACAACATACAGATCAGCAGTGAATTTTACCATGTGCAGTACTATTCAGCCACCACACGGGGGCACACTAGTTTAAAAACACAACTGTTCAGGTGCTCGACCTGTAATCCTTGCTGCTTATTCACCCAAGACCAACTACTGTAATCAAAGGAACAACATGTGTCGTGTACCTGAACTGCCTTTTTAAATTTCAAGCAGAAGTCTTGAAAGATGCGGAAACACTCGTCCAGTTTGAAGGTGTCTTTGTCTTCACAGAAGAAATCGATCAGAGTGTTCCCCTCCATGCGGAACTCCAGCTTGCGATGCTTCAGGTCCATGAGGGTCTGAGCAGAGGTCTACAAAGAAACAAACATGTGTCAGAAAAGAAATTTATTTTCTCCACATTATTTATAGAGGCACTGGGTGAGGAAATGTCATAAAACTGTCCACAAGGACAGAAACACATTTTAGACAAGATATTTTATGAACTCATTTTAGCCTGATGCAGTGTATACGTTGTTTGACCTTTGGATTATTTTTCCAACGACTCATTAGAATCAGCTGGTCGAAAAACAGTCGAAAGGGATGTGGAAGGGTTTTTACATTCAAATCCAGTACGTCCACCTCAATAGGTGGGTGTCCTGTCTAGTCTGTGTGTACACTACACACCTGGGCCATGGCTGTGTATATGTTTGTGTGATGTACTGTATGTGTTCAGCGTGTATCTGGGTGCATGTGACCAACTCGTGCTATGGCTGCCATGTGATAGCGTGTCACCTTGAAGTTGCATTGTATATTTGGAAATCTTTGTTTCTTTTTAAGTCAGTATCTCCACCTCGGTCCACCTCGGTGGTGGAGATAGTCATGACAATGCATCGCAATACTTATTTTCACGATATATTCATGACAATTGATTATGTAATAATAATAGAATTGAATTTGCCACTGGTTCATTTTGCTCAGTACAGAGTAGGTAATATTTCTGTTGTAATGGAAGCTCTTTACCAGAGGTTAAAATGCTTAGATAAAAAAGTGCCTTATGAATGCTACTTACACACAGCAACTGACAAATGAACTGTATTATTTTTACACATTTACTGAAGAAAATATCGCAATGCATCACTATAATACATGAATAGCAATACATTGTGACAGAATCGCATTGTGGCATGTGTATCGTGATGCGCCTTGAATTGTGAACCCTTTGCCAATACCCACCCCCTAGTACCCCGCGCGTGTGTGTGTTCACTGAGATGTCAAGACTGGGAAGCGTGTTACCTTCAAGTAGCATTGTGGGAACGTGTGTGTGTGTGTGTGTGTGTGTGTGTGTGTGTGTGTGTGTGTGTGTGTGTGTGTGTGTGTGTGTGTGTGTGTGTGTGTGTGTGTGTGTGTGTACATGCCCGTGCATGGTCTGTCTAGAATAAATGTGTCCAATGTCCGCATGCCCAATGCATGTGACCAACAGGGGTCAGAGCATGAGATGTCAACAGTGTCACAGCGCGTCACCTTCAAGAAAAGGTCATTGTGGGAACGTGTGTGTGTGTGTGTGTGTGTGTGTGTGTGTGTGTGTGTGTGTGTGTGTGTGTGTGTGTGTGTGTGTGTGTGTGTGTGTGTGTGTGTGTGTGTGTGTGTCTCACCTTCAAGAAAAGGTCTAACTGCTCCAACAGCTCAGCATCTCTATTGATCTTCTCCTCCACTGAGCGCAGACGCTGGCACAGAGACTCAAACTCTACCTCTATATTCTCCACCGAGATCCTGGAGGAGCAGAAACAAAAAAACACACACAACATACTTTCATTATTTGTTTCGAATTTCTTTCATGTACATTAATTAAGCGGATGGGATCTCTATATTCACCACCGAGATCCTGTCGGAGAAGAAAAGCACACGCATGATGTATTTTTTTTATTGTTTGGTCGCTTTGGCTTTGTTTTGTGTCTGTGTTATTTCAGAGGATGGCTGCGTTCATGATGGCGCATTGCTGCTTTTACTGTGCAGCGTGCATGCCCACTTTGACATTTCAATGCATTCTGGTTAGAATCTGCGCGCTGCACAGCAAACGTGGCCAATGGTTGAGAAGTGCATTCACATCAGTACTCAAAACAATATTGTACCTTCATTGGTCCATCTTCAATATAGACAGTGGACTAAAGAAGGATTTATATTGTATGTGTGAGGGGCCAATTTAAGCAACAAAAAAGCCTGGGTGATGTTTTGGTCCCTGGCCAGTTCAGCCCTGGGAAGTATGCCAAGAGAACGTGGCTCAGTAGTAAAACTGGTTACATTGAGGTAGTGGTAAATCATCTAATAGAAGAGCCTGGAGTCCTCATTCTCTTAACCAATAGATACCTCGATTGGCAGGTTTACCACTTCCTGTAGGTCAACTTAGCCAGGTTTATCCCTTTACTATTTTCTTTGAACACCCGCCTGAGGTAAGATGAGGTAAGGCGAGGTGAGATGTGGTTACCTGGCAGCACTCTGCACATGCGGCAGCTTCTCAGGGAACCTCAACAGGTGCTCATCCTTCTTCTGAGCCTCCTGTGGAACAGCAGAGGACACACAAGGCAGATTAGTACACACAAATGCACACACACAGACACAGACACAGACACACACACACACACACAGAGACACACACACACACAAACCTACTTGAACCAACAGTCATATAAGCCATAAAGTGCACTGGGTTCGTAGATAAATAGATTGACAAATTCACCCAACAAGGACTATCCATCTATGCTCATTGACCTGCACAACAATGACCCACACACACACTTGTCTGCACACACACACACACACACACACACACACACACACACACACACACACACACACACACACACACACACACACACACACACACACACACACACACACACACACACCAAAAGGCAACTAGGACTATCCATCTATGCTCATTGACCTGCACAACAATGACACCCCCACACACGCGCTCACACGCGCGTGCATACTCACCAGAGCCACAAAATGCAGCAGGTTCATGCCTGGCTTGTTGGCTTTGGTGTCGGCCAGGGAGAGCAGTGAGGACAGCTTGAAGCCCACCGCATTGCCTGCATAGCCACCCTATGGAGATCAGAGAAAGACACGAGTCATGAGTACACGACATGACATTATATTACACTTAGCTGATGCTTTTATCCGAAGCGACTTATCATTATTATTTTTCCAGTGTATTGGTTACCACTAGACCACAGCTGCCTGTGTAACTCAAAGTAGAGTGCACATGGGTAGTATATGGGGTGCATGCATATAAATACAGAAAAAGTGATTGATACAACAGTGATCAACGAGTCGTTGTCGAATGATTGTAGACAGTGGTGGCAGACAGACGCTGTGGATTTGTTATCATTATTTTTTTATTCTTTGACTAGGACGTTGTCCCGCTGAGTTACAATAACTCTTCTGTCAAGGAGTCTTGGCCAAGACAGGCGGCTTTAAAAAGTTACATTTCAATAAAAACACAACAGACAAGACAAACCACAGCTACATCACATCTACAACAGACAAAAACACATTAAGGCTGACAGCCTGAGTCTATGTATTCACATACAACTAAAAAGCAGACAGCAAACAAGGAATGAGACTGGAATGAATAACTCACAGCGTTCATGATGTTGCCAGCCTGGAGGACCAGGTGCAAGATGGCGTGAAGTTCTCCACAACCCATCAGCTCTGCCATACACAATAGACAAAAAAAGACAACACATTAATATGAACAGGTCTCTTAATTAACACCTGGCAACCGGTCAAATGCTGGTGACATTTCAGGTTGGCTAATAGAAAAGCCACTTTACCAGCCACTTTGACCCATTAGTGAGTATGCGTTTGGCTAGTAGTATGATTAACATTTTGGCTGGTGATGAAAAAAGTTAGTTTTGAGTCCTGGATATTGATAGTCTGTGCACAGAGATCAGGTAGTTTCATTTTGTTGTGGTGTTGTGTTCATCATCAACTAACTTAAATCTTTGAATCTTAACAATCCACTCCGGTAGATGCTTTATTAATAATCTCCACATATTTTTGGTTCTGTCTCTGGTGTAATCTACGGAACCAGCCAAAGTGTGAATAAACAATTTATCAGGGGATACAGTGTTGAATGTTGCAAATATAAGCATTCATATGCAGTACAAGCACAACACATTCCAAAGAAAAACACACTTTATATTTACTCAAAGATTATATGAGGTAATCCCAACACAGAAAGCAATGCAGCACCAAACTATTCGTGTTTTCATATCTCTGTGTAAAAGAAGTCAGTGTGTGGAGTATCTGGGGTATTATGTGGATGAATTGAAGCTGCCTGAGTAAAGTCTTCGGAGACCGCACAGCACCCCAAATCCAGTCTAAATGTATACAGTGCCATGCCAGAGCGTCTGACACAGAAAGTGCGAGTTGGAGGAGAGAAAAAAAAGAGGGTGAGGGAGAGAGAGAGAGAGAGATTACGGAAAAAGTGTGAATCAGCAGGACGAGACTTTATTTCTCAGACACATACGCACGCGCACGCGCACGCGCACGCGCACGCGCACGCACACACACACAAACACAAGACTGTGGATGTGCCACTTTGGTGGAGGAGATTAAGAGCTGAATTTTTCCAGATGCAGTCAGTTATGTGGCCAAAAACAGCCGGGCCAGCCAAATGAATGACAACACAGCACCCACTTCAATCTGTTTTGTTCATTGTGTCTCCTCCCTGTGTCCCCTTCTGGGGGTAGTCTGGGTAATGGGACAATATAAGGACAGATTCTATACTTCTATACTTCTTTTCAAAGAAGAGAAAATCCTGAGGCACTCTAGAGGATGGAAAATATAAAAGGCCTTTATTTAAACTGGGCTAAGGATTGAAAGCATGCCTATATGCTTCAGCCAGCATGTTCTTCTTCAGGGCAAGTTAAAAATGGTAGTCTGTGAATTGCACTTTGTGTGAATGCTTAGATATAGAACTAGATATAGATGCTGTGCACAGCTTGTGGCATGGCCATGGTACGGGGCCAGCCTCGGTCACTGCCGTCATGGTACGGGGTTCCTGTGTTTTTCACACTATTGACAAATGTGTCGCTTTACTGCCACCAACAGGAGAATGTGCGTATCGCCTCATCACTGATTAATGGTGGCAATGGACACTAAAGGGCGAGTGGCAGTTTTGAACCTTATGCCATATTGATCCAGTTAAAATGGGGCATGTTGGCCCTACCGTGGCCTAACGGTAGGGCACTCGTGCACTATGCGGCCGACCCGGGTTCCTTTGCCAGTCCTTCCCCGTCTCTCTCTCCCCACGCTTCCTGTCACCATCTTCACCGTGCCATCACAAATAAAGTCAAAAAGACCAAAAAATATCTTTTTTAAAAGATGGGGCAGGTTAACTAGGGATGACTTGACAAAACATCTGTTTACATCAGCTAGTTGAAACACCTGGTGAGTCTTATGTTCAATTTTACACTTTGATAATCAGACACTGCACTACGGTTCGAAAAAACAAGCAGTCCACCCCACTAAATGATCCATGCATGCTCTTTTTGTTGTGGTATGTTATGGGATTACATTGCCTATAGGCGGGGTGCCTGCAGGACTAGCGCACTAATACACTGTATTCTGCAATGTGTCAGGCAGTAAGAACCTCAAGTAAACCAACGTAAACATCTCAGAGACTCATCATTGTGCATGACTTTATTCTCAATAACACTTCAGCGACTTTGAGTGAAAAGCACTACATAAAACAAGTATTATTATTTTATTATTACTACAGCTCTTACAAATTTCAAAGTAGGCAAAGATTGATCTCAGTTTAAATGACCCCAGAGGATCGGTCACACCAGAAGAAGACTTATTTACTATTATTACCAAGGAGGTTATGTTTTCGTTACCTCCACCAAAGAGGTTACAGTTTTTGGTTGCGTTGGTTTGCTTGTCTGTCTGTCTATCTGGTTGTCAGTCAGCAGGATAACTCAAAAAGTTAAGAACAGATTTTGCTGAAGTTTTGTGGAGTTGTTGGAAATGACAAAAGGAACAAGTGATTAGTGAGAAGTGATTTTGGTGGTGATTCAGATTACGATCCGGATCCAGGATTAAAAAAAAGATTCTTCACGATTGCGGGATAGGGCGAATGTTAACATTCCAGTTTCTAACTCCACAAAAACAAGGCAAAAAGACTTGAAAAAAATAGGATGTAACATAGTGAAATAACCTAACACCTTGGCGGAGGCCTGCACTCTCGGAGTGCATTTCTAGTTTAAGATGTTTTTGGTCTTTCATGTCTTTATTCATATAGGACAATGTGAGAGGATGACAAGAAATGACTGGGAGAGAGAGAGAGAGAGAGAGAGAGAGAGAGAGAGAGAGAGAGAGAGAGAGAGAGAGAGAGAGAGAGAGAGAGAGAGAGAGAGAGAGGTAAGGAAGTAATGGGAAATCACCTCGCGCCCAAAGCTTCCCCCTTGAACTCTCTGTTGTATCAAGCGTCCCTGACATATAAGTGTTGTAATTATTATTATTTTTATTATTCCAGGAGATGACCTTTTGCTGGGTCCGTTACCTCTTGTTGCGTCGCGGATGATGTTGATGTCATGGTTCATCGCAGCACAGGAGGGAGTGATCTCCTCCTTCAGCACCATGGCTTCGATGCGCACCGTGAAACTGGATCAAATGAACACACACACACGCACACGCACACGCACACGCACACGCACACGCACACGCACACGCACACGCACACGCACACGCACACGCACACGCACACGCACACGCACACGCACACACGCACGCACACGCGCGCGCACACGTACGCACACACGCGCACGAACACACACACAATGAGGAGAATTTGAAGCAACTGTATGACGCCTTGACTCTAAAAATGGTATAAGAGACACACAAATTCACACACGTGAATGCGCGCGCACACACGCATGCGCACGCACGCACACACACACACACGAGGGGGAAGTCATACAGTAGTCTGTCGCTTGATCTATAGGTGAAGTGTAGTGTACATGGCTTGACCTTGGCACCTGCCAACTGGCCAAATGCTGATAAGACTTGGCTGCGGCTAGTAATAAACTCAGCTTCACTAGCCAATTTGGCAGGTAGCTTATTCCTTGGAATGTCATATCAGAGTAGTCTCTATTCTACTGTTTGCCCCTTGTGTATCAATTGTTTGCATTTAAGTTCAAGACAATGCTCAGTTACTTAGTTTCTATTTGTTTGATTCATTTCCATTTAGAGGGCCATGCACTCATCATCATGGTACAGAATAAAATCACATTTGTGGCTAGTAGAATAGCAAAATGGCTAGTGATTCGGGTAAACCATGAGTGAAAAATGTCAAGCGCTGGTAGTGTAGTGTAGTGTTGATAACACTGTGTTGTAGGTGCTGAGACAGCTAGAGGCCACTCACTTGGGCACCTGCATCAACAGATACATGAAGGAGTCCACCAGGGTCAGCTTACTGGCGTCCCCCTCAAAGGCCTGCAGCTTTTTCACCTAAACAAAAAGGTTAAACTTGTGATTTCATTTCACCTCAGCTGGCAGGTGCACAGGAGATGGCCCATGGGTCACTCATCAGACAAATTGAAAAAAAAACCTCTTGCACACTGAACATTTTGAGATTTTCTTTAATACACAACATTTTGGTCCTAGACCTCCATAAAGTAAATGATGAAGGTCTAGGAACAAAACGTAAATGTATCAAAGAAAACGGCAAAATGGTGAGTGTGTGGGGCTTTCTTCAAATGACCTTAACAACAGGTAAAATTAGGCTTTTGAACATTCTGACCAGAGTACACTCTTATGTCTATACTTGGATTCTGTTCAAAATTTGTACTGCAAGAAGGTACATGCCAAAACGCGTCTGTGCAAATAAAAGACACTTGATGCAAGGTGCGCCGGCCCCCTCTTGTGTTACATTTGAAGTTTCATTTGGGCCAGCACCCTCAAAGTAATTAATGCACCCTGCTACAATTGACCGTGTACAGGAATGACCAATATGGTTGCCTCACCTCGTCTGACTCTGGTAAGAGCTTGAGCAGGTCTCGAAGAAGTTCGGCCCCATACGCCTCGCTGTTGCCATAGCGAATATCTTCAATTATGGATTCATTTGACCTGGAAATGAAAACATGCGTCAGAAAAACCAGCAGTGGGACAGCAGCATCCCCCAGACACCCCACATTACTTATGCTTGGTCATATTCACCGCCATGTACTTTAGATTTATTATTGATTACAAATGTAAAGGAACTTGGGATGGGGATCACTGGAGAACAAATTAGTCCAGAAAGGTTCAGATGTTGGCTTCAGTGAGTTAAAAAAAAAAACAGGCACATATTTGATCCAACAAATGTATTCCACAGTTGAGCCTCTTGAGCAAGATTGGCAAATCTGGTCATTAATGAAATCTGCTGTGCTGACGGCATACGATGCAGAAGGAACACATGACAGGATTTTTCACTTTCAGAAGCTTTCTGGATTTCCACTCCTGGTCATGAATAATCATCAACAGTAGTTATTGATGATGAAATCATTGCTTCCCTCCATCTGATGTTGCTACAAGCATGAGGCTTTACCAGCTGTCAACGAAACCCCTAACGCCTCTCTCTCTATGGCTGTGACATGAGGTGATGTTTTTATAAACATCACATGTCATGGGGGACTCGAGTGTTTTTTTTTTACTTTGAAGAGCAGACTGCCCTCTGTTGTTGTGTGAAAAGTCACAGAATATGACCTGTGGTCATTGACCTATTGATAGCTTTAAAAATAAATGGCCGCCCCCTTAAAGCATGGATTGGAAGCTTTAATGTAGAAGAGTATGGGTTAGCTCCTCACACCACAATTCTGACCTTGGACTGCCCTCAAATGACCTTGACCATGTTTCAAACAGCCTCATCAACAAGAACATTATTATGAACTTGAACATGAATCTGATGACCAAGAGCACAGAGACTCAGACAAAAACATTGGACAAACTGATTCTGTATGGTCTTCGGCAAAGACTGGAACACCAGAAGATCATAAGTTCTTTTGCTTCAGGATAAGCATTCCATTAACTACTTCATGTCAGATAAGAGTGATTATTAGAGATCTCAAATGATGTAATTGCAATTCGATACAAATTAATTTGCGCAACCTCCACCCTTGAAAAACAATGACGACGGGTTCAAGTGATGACTGGTGCCTCACACCAAGATCAAACAGAGATGGGTGTTGTCCTCAACGCGTCCTTGCTGTTGCTGAAAACCCTCCATTCTCCTAACCATCTAACCCTACTTCCACTTACACCTTGTCCTTCAAGAGGCCCTACACGCACACGCACACGCACACGCACACAAAGTATGCAAAAAAGACACAATAGGTGGTTGAATCAGTATCAGAGGAAGAATTCCCAAATCAGATGAACACTGGGATCCAAAGAAGATGTTGAGAAATCTAAAATCCTTTTCAACGACAAGCCCTTGACAATAGACAATGTTCTCCTCTTACACAATTAAATGTCCACATTTTTGAAAAAGTTTTGGATTATGACAGGACAGCGAAGATGGACAGGAGAGCAGTGGGAGACAGAGATGGGGACGGACCGTGGAAGGATCTCTGGCTGACCAACCCAGGTCCCTGGACTTGTGGTTTGGCTCCTCAGCCCACTGCACCAAGGTGCCCCAACCAAATCTATTTCTTAGCAATTGAGGATCGTGGGAGAACTGCTGTATGCAACATAAAGTCCTACTCACTTCACAGTTAAGTGTCAGCAGCAATTTAATTCCCTGGGCTGGAGTGAAAAAAGGTATTCTTTATTTTTGCCCTTAATTCACCAGTACGCCCACTAAATCCAGATTTGTGGAATAAACATACCAACTGTAAAACCTGCAGCCTACCAAGCCGCACGTGGCATGTGTGACCCAGTCTTTCAATTTTGTTGTTGTATTAGCATTGTCATTTCAGATCAAAGCATTGCATTCCATTTCAATTTCTTTTAAAAATATATACGTATATTTAGGGGTTTTTTTGTCTTTATTTGATAGGACAGTGAAGACATTGATAGGAAGCGAGTGGGGAGAGAGAGACAGGGAGGGGTCGGCAAAGAACCCGGGCCGGAATCAAACTTGGGTCGTTAACGCCACGGTAGAGCTATTTCATTTCAATTTAGTTATACATTATGGGGGACCCTATCAGTGTTTTGCCCTTGGGCCCTGTGTGCTATTGTTCTGCCACTGGGTAGAGCTATTTAATTTCAATTTAGTTATAAATTATTCCAATTAACCGACTAATGTGATCATGTAAACATGCTCATAAGCTGAACAAAGATTCATATACAGAATAAACCCTTGTAAACAACAATGGCAGAAAAGAAACAGAAAAAACAAACAAAAAAACAGTGTTGACAAAAAGAAATTCATCATTGGATGTAAAGCAAAACACAGACAACTGAACAGCCATACATAAGCTCCAGTCAAAACAAATTCCTTCCATGTTACGTCAGGGCCAGTATAAAATACAGGTTGTCCTTCACCTTTTCTTTGCTTCTGAATTTGACCCTTTTTTGTTTGTCACGGTGGATGTGCAGTACAGGGCCCTGCCCTCCACACAAACCTATTTCATAACCACCACATGCAGCTCAGGAAAATCACCTCTTACTCCCCTGGCTCTTGGCCCTGCCTGGCCCATCTCAGCTGGACTCGGCAGGGGCAATTAAAAACAATCAGAAACATCAAGCGGAAGCCCTCCAGTAGATAATCCCATTTCGCGGCAACAAAGGAGATGTGGGAGGGAGATTGGGGAAAAGAGTGAGAGTTGGGCTCCTTTTTTTCTCAGGGATTAGGAGAGGAGGTGGAGGAGGAGGAGGAGGTGGAGGAGGTGAGGAGTGGGGGAATGATGCGGGGATATGAGCAGGGGTGGATTATGACTCCATGGGCCCCTGGGCCAGAGAAAAAGAAAGCCCCCCTCCCCCTCCATTGGTGTTGCTAGTTTACAAAAAGATTCAAGGTTTTCGGCCAGGTGTTAGAGACCCTGTGTTGTTCGGGGTTAGGGGGTATGTGACCGTATGAAAAACGAAATATAGAGTTGACCTTCAGGGCCCCTGGTCCGGGGCCCAGTAGGCCCATGCAATAATCCACCCTGTGAAAACCGTGCAGGCTCCTGCTTAGGTCTCCTGTGCGCTCACAACACACACAAAGGAAAGCCTTATTCTCTCCATGGGTCTCCTTAATATTGACAACCTTTGATACCACAGTGGCTCACAATTAATAAAAAACGAACGACACAGCCCACAGTTGAACAGACAGCCTTATGTGCACTTTCATTTATGGTGTTTAAAATTAAGACAAAAACTATTTTAGTCAAGGGTAGCCTGATAAATGAGCGTCTAATTTACACACATGTAACTTCATTATAGTAGCCTTGGACCATTTTTGTTTTGTTTTCAATTGTCAATATCTAGTGATGCAAAAGTTTCCAAAAGCCAGTTCACATATAGCTAATTCAGCTGATTCAAAAGTACTCACGCATAAGACACTGTAATAATCAATCTGTACCACAGTCTTAAACAACCTGGAAGATTCTAGAAGTTGACGTGGAGTAGATCTCAAACAAAAGCTCAAAAGCAAATTAAAGTCTGTGACAATGTTGAAGATTGATGAGAGTTGAGGGGATAAAAGCTCTGAGAGGTTTCCTTTAGTGTCTCACTCTCATTACAGAGTCCCCTGGGTCCAGAATCACGGCTGTATTTTTGTACCTCCTGCTGACTCAGTGTCCTTTTCGCTTGTTATCGAGGGAATATCAAAAAAGACGTCAGCCCAGGTCTCGAGAAATAATTAGGCTTTCCGAGGGTCTGCCGTCTCCTCGGGAGACATTTGCAGACATTTAAAGGTGCAGTGTTGTTCGCCTCAGAGAATGATGCAACAGAACAAAGTCAAAAGAGTTTGGTTAACTTGACTTCAATTAAGAGCTTGAGAGCACAAAGACTGAGACAGAAGTGAGCTGCAATACAGAAGGTCCGTCTAGCTCCAAAAAGAGGACTCACAACTCGACTATTATTGTCCAAGATGACCTGGATGAAAGGGAGTCTTCACGGACAAGACAAAACAAAACACAAAGACTGACAACACCTCACAGCATTGGAGAGGGAGAGAGTACTGAACATATGATTGTTCATTAGTCTTCAAGGACAAACAGCCAGAAAGGCAGAACACTGGGTGACAACTGGTGAGGAAGCAGCGCCTATATTCCCACAGCAAAGTGAATGCAGCGTCATCATAACCTAAAAACCTGTTTCCAAATATAAAACAGAGAGGCCACAATATGTGAATGTGTATGGGTATTAGTTTTTGGAAAATATCATCTGGTGAGGTGAGGAAAAAACTGAACAGACAATGGAGTTGTGAGGTTATTTATGAAGGAAGAAGGGGAGCAAAACCAAATATAGTGTCTCAGTCTAAACCATAAAGCACTGGGGTAGCAATGTATAAAATGAACCAAGCCCACAAAAGGCTTAGGAGCATTGAGAAGGAAAAGCAAGCTTTTTCTTGGGTCAGATAAGAACACGTGAACAGTCAATGAAGGTAGGAAGGAGGTTATTTCTTTTTTTTTTTTAAATATTTTTTGGGGCTTTTGAAGCCTTTACTTTTGTTGATATGAGACAGGACAGTGAAGGTGGTGACCGAAAGCGAGTTGGGAGAGAGAGAGAGACGGGGAAGGCTCGGCAAAGGGCCCGGGTCGGAATCGAACCCGGTTCGGCCGCGTAGCAGATGAGTGCTCTACTGTTAGCACCACGGTAAGGCTTGCAACCTTAACATAGTGTCTCAGTATAAAACTCATACTGTGGGACTGTGTTGGGGTGAAAGACATGGGTGCACTCCACAACAGTCACTGGTGGGAAAATGGAGCAGGATAATTATTCCATTTAGACTTTGAAATGTAATCTCAAAAGGCTCCAGACGGGAGGTTGGAGCTTTGGACACAAATTTTTGGATGGAAGCGGACATTTCAACAACACCACAGACACAAGTCTACCCGCAGAAATGGCAACGAATGGAATGGGTTATGGGCAGAAAAGTAAACATTTTGGACAGACCATTGCAAAGCCCCATGTCCTTAATCCAAACTACATGCAGGGTGGTTACAAGGAGGCCCAGAAACTTGGTTCTCAGGGACACTGCCAACAAAAGACTGGACAAAGTCTTCTAGGTGGCATTATATAAAGTGATTTCTGGGAATCGAACCCACAAACACTTTCCTCAGGTCTGTGTGTCCTATTACATAACAAACTGTAACCTTTGACTCTGAAAGGTAGGCTACACTTTGACTACTGCTATTCAACATCAATAAAATAAAAAACAATGTGGAGGCTTTCACTGAGATTGTGTACGTAAAGATCAACAGATCATACAGTATTACCGCAATTCGATTAAAAGTAACACCCACTCTTTTGTCACTACATTCCCTTAGTCACGTAATTCAATGATGAGCAGTTGAGACCAATAATTTACTGAGAGACGTCACCAATATTATCAACCCACTACAGCATGATGAGGTCTAAAACCACATACATGCAACAATACATCCAACACCATCTGAATGGGGGAATGTTTAGCACGTCTATCAGACTAGCCAACACAAAAGGACATTATCCAACACAAAACAAAGCAGGACATGGTCTGGCCTGGCCTGGTGCGAGGAGAAAAGGATTCACCCTGGGAAGTGGGACAAACACTGCACCAGAGCCGCGGCCTAGAAGGCACTTACCACCAGCAGCTGAACCTAACGAGCCACAGAGACAGACAGGTTGTGGTAAACATGCAGTGCTCTTGCAGAGAGGGGGTCTGCCATTTCTTTATGGAGTAGCCTAAAGATGATGGCTGTCTGACACTGCAGAGCAAACGATCGCACCGGGAAAACACAATTCCACAACCTGTCACGAGAACTGAAACAAATAAGTCCTACTGGTAGCTCTCAGCAAGGCTTATACATTACAGTTGCAGAGACCATGTCTGCCTTTCTCACACTACACTGTGCAGAGGAGGAGAGAGGAAGTAGAGCCTGCCACAAGAAGGCAGGCACTGAAGTGCATCTGATAGCAAACTGCAACTCAAACCAGTAAACAGTGTATCCTTTTTGAGGCAAACACGGTTGGCTACCTTCCTCATACTGGCAAGGGAAGGGATCAAAAGAGAAAAAAAAACGTGATTCTACATTCAAACACAGGAATGAAGGCACTTAAGTAAATCCTACTGAGAGCAAAGTATCACACTTTTCTGCAAAAGAAATACATAGCAATACCTCAAATAGAAAACATAATGCCAAGGGATTTCAAGGACCTACGGTGTATGGTGTATGGTCTTGGATTAAGAGAGCATCACCAGCACCATAGTCTCAGACAAATGAGTACAGGAGAGGGGGCCCAATATTGGGTCCTCATTACATTGCATCTATTGGACTGGGGGGGGGGGGGCTTTCAGATGCCTTTGTCCTGGGCCCAGCCAAAGCTGTCAGTGGCCCTGACCCCAGGTCATATTAATCCGGCCGTGGGCATGGCATCACTGGCAAAGCTGTGGTTGGCATTCAAACTAGTTAAACGGTTTACCTGCACACAACAGGCCAGCACAGTCATGTCGTCAATGTGCTAAGTCCACCTTAAGTACTCGCTATACAGATTCAAACAGAAAACAAACTTGTTAGGGACATGACCCAGTTACAATTTTTCCCTATGGTGCGATGCTAACGTTTCTGCTGCTAGGTGGCTTTGTCAAGTCACTAGGCTACGGTCTTGCTAGATTTGGTATGCAAAAGAATGCACAGAGAGAGAGGAGAGAGAGAGAGAGAGAGAGAGAGAGAGAGAGAGAGAGAGAGAGAGAGAGAGAGAGAGAGAGAGAGAGAGAGAGAAGACAATATAAAGCCATAACAATGGAAACATTACATTCTCTTAATCATTGCCTCGTGTCTTCAACAGCATATTTCATAAAGCAGCTTAGAACTGTCCGTGTCTACATGGGACAGCCTAGGGATGCTCACCGTGTCCACCTTGGGAGAGAACCTAATGACTGTTTCATGTCACCACACTTCAGGGAGGGAGTCTTAAGGGGGAAGAGGCCTTACAACTCTGTTTCTCCAAGCATTAGAGCAAGTCGATGGATATTGATTTTTTTTTCCCTTTCTCCTGGAATTCCATCGACTTACCTTGACTCACGTTCAGTCCTGGCTTAAGCAAACGGATCTGCAAAGAGTGAAGAATGACCCCTATGATCAATACTAAATTAACTGGTGTGAGTTCATAATCATTTGCAGTGCATTTTACTCACTTTGCTAGGAAGGTCAAAAGTACCGCAGGGATAATAACAATTAGATCATTAGAGCCTTTTCTTGCAGCATCAGCAAAGCAGCTATGGGGACATTAATTTTACATGTGGGGCCTTTAGTTCACCACGTGAAGTCCCACAAGCAAGCGCTGCACAACAAATACGATAAAAATGTCAAGAAATAAAATGAAATCAATCATACAAAACAAACAACAGCCAGACTGCAGAAGTCTCAAGTATAAGGGATTCTACTTTAATGCTAACTGATCTGTAAGATTGCTGAGAACAGTGCAACACACAAATCTCAAGTCACGTGCAAACCGTGCAAAAACCAAACCAGCTTCCAATTGACCGACTGACCAATGTAGTGCCATATAGAGTTGCTGCACATGACTAACAAGGGAAAGGTACCCAGGATGCGACGTGTGTGTGTGTGTGTGTGTGTGTGTGTGTGTGTGTGTGTGTGTGTGTGTGTGTGTGTGTGTGTGTGTGTGTGTGTGTGTGTGTGTGTGTGTGTGTGTGTGTGTGTGTGTGTGTGTGTGTGTGTGTGTGTGTTGGGGGGGGGGTGGGGGTTGTGTATTTTATAACACCACTTTTACACATGGTTTTTGGGGATATTTCCCAGCCCTAACCCATCTCGGTCTTCACTTCTTAGCATCCTTCACACCATCCTATCAAAACAACAGCCCCAAAAACGAACCTTATTTAGCTTACTTATTTTATGAAAGTCTTTAATTTTGGAGAGACTGAAAGCACTGACTGGGATTGGAGCAAAACAATTAAAAAAAACGAAACACAGCACGCACAGAGTTAACCGTGAAGTGCACCTCGACCTGGCCAAACACACGCACACCACCGAGGGATCAATGTGCCCTAGCACGACCCGGTGGCCGCCAGGATTAGCCTGCTTGCAGACTGCTTGGACCAGGCCACGCCATGCCAGGCCTGTTGCGGCAAGAGAGGAAACAATCAGGTGCTTCATACTAGATGAAGAGGACGAAAAACAATCTGACTAGTGTTTGTGGAGCTTGTACTGTAGGTTACCATGAGAGAGATTGAGCATGTGCACCCTTTCCTGCTGTTGATACATTGTAGCGCTTGTGGTGGAACAGGTGAATGTTGAGGAGAGGCGAGGAGAGGAAGAGTATGGTCAAAAAGAGGGCAATAGAGAAAGGAAGAGAAGAGATAAGGGTAGGAAGAGAGGAAGTCATCTTTACTAAGAGGCCTTCACCACTTACACCAAATATTGAGCTTGATTTTACTTTCCACAGAGGAATACAAAGAAACCACATCAGCTGACCACAAGCCACAGCAGTTTTTAACAGTAACGTTGCGTACCATGGACAGTAAAAACAGACACCACAGTTTTTAACCAAAGTGCCTCGAAAATAGGAGAGAATATTGGCCAGAAAAGCACATTGCCACTGATAAAGCATATAATTCTGTTCCATGGGCAGTGCAGATCACCCCTCAGCCCAGTAGATGTATAAAACAGTGGTGGCCACAGTAGTGGATTACTTCTATTAAGACTTTTTCTCCAACTAATTTAATGTTTGTATGGCATGTATGCAGATGGGAGCAATGTGTTTGATCTGTCTAATCTGTCTGTATGCATTGCATATGTATACAATGTGTTTGCCATTTTGGGGAGCAGGTGCTGAAGGGGGGGATTTGGAGTATAGAACCTATTTATTATTTCGGGGCACAATTTTTTCGTCGTGAAGAATTTATAGATTATCATGTTAACATGGACCACAGTAAATTGTGACAAAAAAAGTTCAAAAAATAACTTTCAAAAAGGTTTTTTTGTCCAGCAGGGCAAAGAGCAGGTGCTTTAGCACCACCCTAACTGTGCACGCCTATGCCTGTCATGCAATGTGTGTTAAATGCAATATTATGTGTAGGCAGTAGAGGATGACATTTTTCGGGAATTCCCGTGGGTCCCGCGGGTCCTGCAGGAGTCCCACGGGATGGGAGTCAAAATTCAAAGATGAACGGGAGTGGTCAGGAGCGGGAATAAAGATGAATGGGAGCGGGCAGGAGCGGGAATAAAAATGAACGAGAGCGGGAATGCTCGCTTATTTTTTCATTAAAAAAGCCTAGGTTTTTTGATGAAACGGGAGTGGGATTGATTTTGAGTGGGAGTGGGCAGGAGTGGGAAACATTCTTTTCAGGAGTGGACGGGATGGGATTTGTTTTTTTTACTCCAGTCCGGGATGGGATTTTTTTTCTGGGGCCGGGATGGGACGGGAGTGAAAATCCACTCCCGTGTCAAGCTCTAGTAGGCAGCTCAGGATCCATAAAGTAACTCAACAATTAATTTTGGTCAAAAAAGGTAAAACCTCCGAGTAATGAAGACTCAATAAATTCCAAACAAAGCACAGAGCTCTGTTTATTTCAGGAAGCATGTGATCACGTTTGCAGTGAGATTAAAGCTTTTCCCACCTTTCTGTGTCAATTCTCCCACGACAATGGCATGCATATGGCTATACTATGCATTTAAGGAGTGAGCAAGCTGTCTTTGGGATCAAGGTTCTTTGGCTTTTACGGATATGCTTTGACAATGATTGTTACACATCACATGTGTCATGTGAGCATGTCAAATGATAAGGTGCAGCAAACAGGAAAACTTGCCGGTACAGTTTGCCTGTGTTAAATTACAATGTACAACACAACAGAGTTCATTCAAACTCAACTGATCCTTGATCCTATGCCGTCAAGTCAAGTCAAGTCAAGTCAAGTAGGTTTTATTGTCAATTTCTTTACATGCACTGGTCATACAAAGAATTTGAACACTCATCGAACACTCATCTATACCTCACAATGAAAGTTATAGATTCAAGATTGTTTTATTGGTCCTGAAAGAAGGAAATTCGTACGCACACACTTTCATCAGGTCAAACTCAGAGTAAGTGGTGATTCACAAAATAGTCAAACAGTCAAGTAAAAAATGGTCTTAACAAGCTCTTTTCCCCAGCAAAAACCCAAGCTCAAAACAACACTCTCTTCTCAGTACACTCACCACCTTCTCTGAGTGGAATTACTTGAGGGGTCAGTGACTTGATCTCACACCTACTGCTGTGGGGACCTGGCTAACAGCTTACACACCTGCACTCATGGCTCAGACTGACCTGTGGCTGGAGCTCACTGAGGGGAGGACATCACTCACATTCCTTCCAGCCCAGCGATTCTCAAACTATAGGCCGGGGGCCCCACTGGTGGGCCTTGAAGGTATGGCAAGTGGGCCTTGAAATCATTTTCTAAAAATGAAAAATAATACTTGTGTGTGTGTGTGTGTGTTGCTGTTGACAATGTATTATTGTTTATTGGGTCAGAGATGAGACCCGGACATTTATGTAATGAGTTTAATGATTTCAAGTGGGTCCTACATTGGAGAAGATTGGGAACCCCTGTTGTAGCCCACACCTGCAGCCGGCATCCAGCAGCCGCCTGGGCGTGTTTATACCCAAACACCTGACATGACGGCGGAGAACATGGCGTGTCACGCAAACGGCACCACTGGACCAAAACGGTGAATGACTGGTTACCCTTCGTAGGCCTCAACCAGGATAGCTGAAGAAGGGGGTGGCGGACGGCAAAGGGGTCAGTGTTTCCGGGCCCAGGGAGAGGGGGGACCCCAGAATTGGGTCCTCATTACATTGTATGTGAGTAACGTAAACCTTAACATATGTATTGGGTGGGGAGGGTGGATGACTTTGTCCCAGGCCCACCCAAAGATGTGAGTGACCCTGGCCGTCAAGAGGTTCAAGCCAAAAGGCCATAGTGTGGAGGTAAAAAAAAATGTTAGTTACGTAAGTGTAATGTAACGTAAATGTAAGGTATGTATTGGGTCTGTCTCGGTCCCACTGAACCTCAAGGGAGTCAAGTCAGGAACCCCTCCCCATTCATGGCCTCCCCGTGCCATAGTGTGGAGGTATCACAGCAGCTCACACTCGCTCCCTTTGAGCTTTGAGATCATTTGCCTCATTAAGGCAAGTCACGTCAGACTTTTGACAGGGCAGGGGTGGGGGAGAGGGCCGGTATTCTCATCCTCACATGAATGGACTTAGATGCATCATGCCTTCTTCAAACCCCAGTGTCATGGTGGGCAGTAAGGCAATCAGGAAATCCCTGTGGCCTCAGGATGCCTGACGCCTGCTACTTTAGTGAAGTGAAGTGAAAGCCCAACTGGGAAACTCCAACTCCCATTGTCATTGTGACACAGCACTCCACAGCACACAAGTGTTCCCTGCACACAACGAAATTGCATGTATGCCTCACCCGTGCAATGGGGCAGCCCCCAATGGCGCCCGAAAGGGAGCAGTGTGGCGGGACGATACCATGCTAAGGTACCTCAGTCATGGAGGAGGATGGGGGAGAGCACTGGCTAATTAGTCCCCCCACCAACCTTCAGTGGTCGTCCCCAACCCACCAAATTCACTGTGGGCTTACGCACTACAATCACTGCTGGCATTTCCCATTGTGCATCTGACACGACTACAGTGTAACAAACAACACTAGATGGAAACACACACAATCACTTTGTCACAGAGTCTGCAGACAGTAAATGTATGTTCATGATCCACAGTAAGCACTGTAGGCCTACTCACTATGACAGACTTTCGTTGTGTGCTCCTCACATGATAGGACTACAATACAACCACATAATAAGACCAAATGGCTACCCCTCCAGGAGCACTGTATTCATATGTGAGGAGTCCCAGTATAGTATAGTCACCAAATCACAGTTGCAAATCAGAGTGCAAAAACACTAGTCAGTATGTCAGATCTTCTCTCTGTACTGCATGTCCAACTACCACCAAAGGTAAACACACTACCACGTTGTCCCAGACTCAGCCAAGGCATATACTCTACATGGTCCACTCCACATTGCACTGAAGGTCTACTCTCTGTGTCAGAATTGGCACTCGCATCACGAGTACAGTCCAGTTCACAACAAATGGAAACACATTGTTCTTTGTTCCATTATTTAAAGTCAGTCAATGCGATATTACTATGAGAAAAATCAATTTTTCATGTGCATTTAGTGGACATTATGACCTTGACCTCTGAATGCACTCACCATGCCCAGGGACGGATTGCTGCACGGGCCAACTGGGCCCAGGCTCAGGGGCCCAAGAGTCAAGAGGGTCCTGAAGCTCTAGCCTCTATATTTGCATTTTCATATTGCATTAAAATCACTTATACATTTTCTTGGGGGAAAAGGCCACACTCCCCGACAACATAGATCCTCACACCTTGCCTGAAAACTTGAATTGTTTTGTAAACTAGCAACACCCACTGAGGGGGGCCTTTCTTGACATCTGGCCAAGGGGCCCATGGAATCATAATCTGTCCCTCACTATGCCAGACAGACCATTTGTGCTACTTAAATAACAGCGATAAAAGTGCAACCCACATCAAATGGAAAGACGTCATCACTTTGTCCCAGACTCTGCAGGCAGTCAATGCCACACACATGGACGAAGGATCTGCTTTTGTGATGTTTTTAGAGGACATTCATGGTGTTATCCATGATTTGATTGCATTGCAATGGCACAAACACACTAAAAGCAACTACAGCAACACAGGCGACAGAAATAATGGCCTTTGAATGGCGAAGCTGGTGACACAAGAGACAAAAGTGATTTGGGCGACAAGAGGCGATTTGAGCGACTTGATCGATAGTTTGTAGTTGAACTTCAGTGGATATTATGCTACAGTACAGGCCAAAAGTGGGGACTCACCTTCTCATTTAATCAATTCTCTTTATTTTTGTGACTATTTACAGAACTTAGCACATTTTCAGGGAGGGCATCAAAACTGTGAATGAACACATGTATAATTATGTGCATAACAAAAAAATGAAAATATATAAAAACAATATATCAAAAATGCCAAACAGTGACGTCAACACAGGAAAAATGAGGGCCCCTCATGTTTCAACAAGCTTATTTGTGCGTCTATTTTCAAGTAAAAATACCCAGTCAATCTTAGTCAAGTCAATTTGAATTGATACAAGTAATACAAGAGAGATTTTCTTGTTCCGATAATGGGTCACTTGGTCAGCATAGCTGTTTATCTAGGTAAAACAGTGATGCAAAAAGTAAAAGTAAAAGTGAAAAACCCTGCCACAGATTCCCTCCAACACAGGTTTGACCCCTCCAAGTAACTGGCTATGACTCAATAACAGATCAAGAAAATGTCTGTAAAATGCTTGTATTGGCAAGTGTTTAAAACTAGGTTTTAGGTCTCAAAATTCTAGTTCTACAATTCTAGTGAGTTAATGAAGGACTTTAATGTTCAATTAGAATTAACATGATTGACTGGGAATTTTTATTTGAAAATAGACAAAAATAAGCTTATTGAAATGTGTGGGGCCATCAGTTGTGCTGTGTTGACGTCAGGTGGATAGACAGCTGACATTGCTGTTGGACAATGTTGCTGTTGGATTATATTTTTTGGTAAGCACGTAATTCTCCATGTGTTCAATCACAGTTTTGATGCCCTGCATGAAAAAACACAATGAAAATCCACGAAAATAAAGAGAATGCCTGAATGAGAAGGTGAGTCCACACCTTTGGCCTGTACTGTATGTTATGTTTGCATTCTGCTTTTAACGCTGTCGCTTTTATCACTCATGACGCTTTTGCTATGAAGACCGTCCAGCGACTCTTTGTAGCTTTGGATTCTTCTGGTGTGGGATAAGAGGACTAGAATATTGAGACTGTACTTACTTTTTGAACTGCTTGAGGAAAATGCCCACATTCATGCTCCTTTTGGAATCCAGGATATTGATCTACAAGGACAAAGAGGAAGGGAGGTCAAACCATAAATAAATGTCCCTTTCAGTTCACATAAAGTATGACACCTTAAAACTACACAACAACTTTAATGAGAATGAGACACCTGAGAGGGCGTGGTGCTTAACTGCCATTGGGGGGTATTCGTCTATTGCCATTGGAAGGCTTATGATGAGGTCCAGGGAGAGTTTGTTCAAAAAAGGTTGAGAACCACTGAGATACAGTGAGTGTGTGTGTGTGTGTGTGTGTGTGTGTGTGTGTGTGTGTGTGTGTGTGTGTGTGTGTGTGTGTGTGTGTGTGTGAGTGTGAGTGTGAGAGTGTGAGAGAGAGAGAGAGAGAGAGAGAGAGAGAGAGAGAGAGAGAGAGAGAGAGAGAGAGAGAGACAGACAGACAGACAGACAGACAGCGGTGTCAAACTGGCGGCCCTCACCTCCTCTTTGGTCTCTTTGAAGGCGGTGCCTCGGGCCCTCAGGCTGCCCCCTGACTTGGTCCTGGTGCTCGTCAGCGACGTCAGGGGCTCGTCCTGCTGGCCGAACAGCTCCTCAATGGAGCGCACATCAATCTTGTACTCCTCCTTGGCGCCGCTGGCCCGCCCGATGGTCCACAGGTTGGGCTTGCCGCCCCGCGCCCGCACCCGCTCCTCCGGTATGGGCTTCCAGAAGAAGCTGCGCACCCGGCGCTTCTTGATCTGCTGCCCGGGGAGAGGCGGAGGGAGACCCATGCCTGGGAGCAGGAGAGGTGGGGGCGGGGGTGGTAGTGGTGGTGGCGGCGGAGGAGGAGGAGGTGGTGGAGGAGGAGGTCCGATGGAGGGAGGTGGTGGAACAGGGGGGTGGGATGTTGAAGATGGAGGTGGAGGGGATGATGGAGATTGGGGAGGGGGTGGAGATGGGGCTGACGGAGAGAGTGCAGCAGCAGCAGCAACAGCAGGCTGGAGCATCGCGGCTGATTGGTCCGTGGTCCCGAAGGACTCCCTCTCACTGGCTGCTGCGGATATCGCACTCATGACGAGCATCACAGGGATTGGTGGGTCGGCTCGCGAGAGGGGCGGGACAATGGCTGTCGATAAGTCATTGGGCCGTTCTGGTGGCGGGGGGAGTGGCTAAAGTCACTGTGGTGGTGGTGGTGGTGGTGGTGGTGCGGTGGTCGGGATGGCCTGGTCATAACGTCTGAGCATCCAGGGTCGTCGCCGTCGTCATTCTAGCTGCTTCTTGTGTTTCAAGGTTAGAGTCTTTGCATGAATATGCAGGGTCATGAGTCAAAAGATGGTTAGAACTAATCCATGAGGTTCCTTCTGCAGAAAGGCAAGAAAATGAAACAAAAAACACATCTTAAATAAATTTTTTCAAACCAGTGACATCACTGAATGTCAAGCATCATAGTCATTCTAGGTCAGGGGTGGGGGACCGTTTTCATTTGAAGGCCACTTAAGATTTTAAATTCAAGTCCTCCAAGGGCCGTCCTATGAACCCAAACCAGGATTTCCCCCTGCACTTTAGGCCTATATTGAAGGTGGCCCCCCATAAAACAGATCCCACCTTCAGTAGGCCCCCTGAAAATATGACTTAATTGAATTGCAAATGTAATTTCCAAGAATTATTTACATATTTTATGCATAACCTTAAAATTACATTGGGGGCCGGAAAAGACTACCTCAATGGCCGTAAAAGGGGTTCCCCACCCCTTTTTTAGCCGTTTCTCTGTTTCAGGGTTAGGATCTTTGCAAGAACATGCAGCGTCATAGGTCAAATACAGCACAGCTGGGGTTAAAACTACAGAGGAGGTCTTTCTGCAACAACACCATAACACAAAACAAAACATAAACATACAGTACATCTTTTAAAGAACACTTCAAACCATCAACACATTTGTTGAGTGGAAAACAGTGCCTTTAGATCCATATCAGTGCACCGCTTTAAAGGGGGCCTTGGGTATAAACCGCCATTGGCTTGTGACCGCTCAAAGAGTAGGTAAGGTGTGTGCGTGTGTGCGTGCACGTGTGTGCGTGTGTGCACAAACTTGATCTGGGCCCACACCAGTCACAGACATACAACATACGTACACACAGCACAACCACAACACTCGTGGTCATGTTAAGCATTCTGTAAGTAGGATTTGGATTTGGCCATATTATTACAAGACTACAAACCCAGACTTCAAACCCCGGCCCCGGCACTCTTTTGAAGCCCTTGTGTTCACGGCAAGCTAGTATGAAAAGCATATATGATTAAGCCCTGCATTGGAGGTCTAGTGTTTTTTTCCCCTCCCCTCTCTTTTCTTTTCCAGAACAACCCTTTCATGTGCCTACGTATTTGTGTTCTATAATTAACTGAATCCTAAGAGAGGGCGAGTACACACGCACAACAAAACGACGAGGAACACCTATAGAGGTTCTACGACCGTGTCATGTGACTCATCCACACGCTTTATTTAAACAAAAGCAGGACGTAGATAGCTGACTAATGTCGGGAGGACTGACCACACCCTGAAAACAGGAAAAAAGAAGGGAAGAGAGGAAGAAAAGAGGAAGAGAGGGGGAGAAAAGAGGGAGACAAGGGGGATACAAGTATTTATTCATCCCATCCGGAGCTTATTTATTCATGAGATGTATCCTCATAACGAGAAGCTAGTGTGCATTTTAAAAGACACTTAAACTCACTGACGCGTTCAGAAACACACACACACGCGCACACAGACACAGACACAGACACAGACACAGACACACACACACACAGCTACAGACACACACGTAGAAACACAAAGTCCCTTTCTTGCTCACAAACACTGTCACACAGACACACAGACACACAGACACACACACTTACTAACACTTAAATTCACACAGAACACCATGTCTCATCATTTATTTAAATCCATAGGATGAGGAGCGGTGGAGGATGACTGGCTCTTACACACCGGTTAAAGCTTTCAAGGGATGGATGGGGTGTTACTCTGTGTGTCTGCAAATATTTTTTATTTGTGTGTGTGTTTTTTTATGACTGTCTAAGGACAGTAGTAAACACCCCGACAGCAGATATATTAGTCTAGCGTGCTTCCTCTTTACTTCCCGAGACTGTCAGTCTGTGTTAGTGTGATGGAGACCCTAAGGCTATGGGGTTTACTCACTGTACCATTCATCATGCGGGAGCATCAGGCTTTTGAATTTGGGACATCAATTAGTTCACAGACACATAGACACACAAACATATACACACATGCTTGCATGCCAATACACACAAACCAGTGGTGGACAGTAACGAAGTAAATGTAATTCGTTACTGTACTTAAGTAACATTTCCATACTTTCATACTTTACTCAAGTAAATTAAGGTGAATTAATTCATTTTTAATGCCCTGATCAAATTAAATCTGAGATTTCACGCTTGTGTGAAGAAAGTGAAACTGAATCCGATTGGCAGACTCAGAGATTCGCCATTGTGATTGGTTGTAATGTGTCTCACGTGACAACAAGCTCAGATTTACCGGTAGTTTCAGAAGGAAAACGAGCAGAGCAAGACCACTGATGTGTCCACTGTTGCGACTTGAGAGAATTGAAATAAGTAGAAACGGTACTTTCTAGTAACATGCGGAAAGCACAGCAAAACAATAAAGCGGCGACAATAACATTGTTAGAGTGTATTAATCTGCACGTTGTATTCGTTGTGTGAGGGGGGAGAGGTTTAGCTCGCAGGCTGCACTCGCCTGACAAGACGAAATTTGTCAGATAGGCTTCGTGTTTGAACTGAATAATCAGCGAATTGATACTTAATGTAGGCCCTACTGCTTATTTGACTTACTGTGCAATATCTGTGTTATGACTTACAATAGAGTCACATAATTGCCGCTTTTGTAGCGTGGTGGTTTCTTTAGTCATGTATCCTTTCCCTTAAGTCAGGTCAGTAGGCTACAGTGGATATGAAATGCACTGGCAATACCACCAAAGTGAGGTTGTAAAAAACAACAGTAACAAAGTAAAAAAAAAAATAATAATAATAATAATAAGAGGAAAAAAGTGGACTTTGGCTAAATATTGGCCCAGTGATGTGCACAGGCACAAAAAGACTTTTTCATGATCACACAGATAAGTGTTCCAATTAAGTTGTATCAAGTAGGCTATTGCAAATCATTGGCTTCTAGCAAATAGAGACCATTACAAGTATATGAAGATGTTCCTATCTTTAAAGGTAGCTTAGAATAGCAAGAAGTCTGTTTGTCCATACATAGGCCTAAGCCAACCTTAACATAACCAAACACTATAATAATAATAATAAGAAGAAGAAGAATAAGAAGAAGAAGAAAAAGAAGAAGAAGAAGAAGTCTACCAAAACCATAATTATAACACAAATTAAACATAAAGTACTTTATTGGCTACTACTCTAACTCATTGCTGTCACATAAAAAGTAGGCCTATACTGGACTGTAGGCCTACGGCTGGGGGATATTATAGTAGTTGTTCTTAATATAACTTATTCTTAATATTAATGGCCCTTTCATGTGTTCTTTTGGGCATGTTAGGGTCAGTATTAAATGTTTAGAGAGGAGAAAATGAACTTCTGATGCTATAACATCCATGGACTTACTCCACAGTGTTTCTGAGGCCTGTTATGGTCTAGTTCTAACATGTTGGTATAGCCTATGCAAATCAGAGGATATTAAATTAGATATGACCAAACTAGGCCTACAACACTTAAATATTAAAATTGCACCAAAGAATTCATGTTTAAGTTTTTACTTTTAGTACTTAAGTATTTTTGACGGCAGATACTTTTGTACTTCTACTCAAGTAAAAAAGTGAGGTGAATACTTTCACTTTTACTTGAGTAGTTTTCAATGCAAGGTAACTGTACTTTTACTCAAGTACATAACTGGTGTACTTCGTCCACCACTGACACAAACACACAGGCGCACACACGCACACACACCACAATGTAATTATTCCTGCCATACGTTAAAGCACCAGATTATAATTAAAGTAATCGGTTCTACATCTTCATCCGGACAGGTGCATTAACTAATTAACCTGTACAGGCACAACCAGGTGATTTGAAATATCCAGTACTGAAACTTAAGCTGCGGTCGAAATGGAACGCAGCCGCTGGCACTTCATGACTCCATGTCCAGTTAGCCAACTGAAAGGACAGCTTGCCATAGTTTCTAAAGCCAGGTTGCCTCACTATGCACTGAACTGCTGGTGCTCTAGACTAATACATCTGTACCACACAGGCAGCTGCCTATGAGGACCCAGG
Organism: Engraulis encrasicolus; assembly: GCF_034702125.1. Lineage (NCBI taxonomy): Eukaryota > Metazoa > Chordata > Actinopteri > Clupeiformes > Engraulidae > Engraulis > Engraulis encrasicolus. The sequence goes on along the minus strand of NC_085877.1, from coordinate 12,868,649 downwards.
TTCGAATCCCGACTGGGTCATATCCAAAACCCTACCCCACCTCCTTCTGCCACTCATACACTGTCCCAACTACTAATTGTCCACAAAAGTCCAAAATACAGTACGTAAATAAAACAAGCAAACAACCTCATTGCGCACACATACGCAAATGTAAAGCCAGCTTAAGCTGCTGTTGTGGGCGGAGGCAACGTATTCCACTTCCGAAACCCACTTTCCCACTTTTGATAGATGTGTTGCTAAACAAATCGCTGTTTAATTCGGACTTGTTGATGACTAAATACATAAGCTCTGGGGTCCTGTGTCAGGAGGTGCATGCACACATGCACACACACACACACACGCACGCATGCACACACGCACAAGCATAGACACACAGAAGCACACACACTGTGGGGAAAACAAATGCACACATAGAGGGAAACACACACACTGAGGGAAACACAGAAACACACACACACTGAGGGAAACACAGAAACACACCAAGACACACAACACAGAAAAAGACATACGTATGCTGCATGTCTGACACACACACACACACACACACACACACACACACACACACACACACACACACACACACACACACACACACACACACACACACACACACACACACACACACACACACACACACACACACACACACACACACACACACACACACACACACACACACACAGGAGTGCTCCCCTCTGTAATCAGAGTAATGCGTGGCCACAGCAGCACAACACCTCCTGGATCAGCTGCATGCTCAACTCATCAGATCAAACACTGCCAGCTTATAGGGAACATACAAAGTATACAGACACACTCATTGACACACACACACACATGCATGTGTGGAGACGCGCACACAAACTTAAAGCTTCCCCTTGTAGATTTGGCCCTTGCTCTGCAAGTGTGTGTGTGTGTGTGTGTGTGTGTGTGTGTGTGTGTGTGTGTGTGTGTGTGTGTGTGTGTGTGTGTGTGTGTGTGTGTGTGTGTGTGTGTGTGTGTGTGTGTGTGTGTGTGTGTGTGTACGCATCTGCCTCTACGTCACATATTCTGGCGTGTCTGGGGTGCCATGTACAAGATTTCTCTCGGACGTGTTCGTGTTCATGAGACGTGTTCGTGTACATGAGACAGAAGAAATTAGTCCTTTCCTACTTTTCCCTACTTTTAGTCGTTCCCTCCAGTCCACAGACCAAGAAAAAAATGGAGGAAATCCTCTTACTGGCTGGCTGGTCAAATTGCGCACGCAGGGCAGGTGCCCGGGGAGGTGGAGTGACTTGCGCAAGAAAGCCTCATGCAATATTTACCATGAGAGCCAGCACACCAGCTGAGACCCTCGTCAAATGGAGCACAAGACAAAAACACCACAACACACAAACACCACAACACACAAACACCACAACACAACACACACAACAACACAAGACAAAAACACCACAACACAAGACACAAACAACACCACAAGAACACAACACACAAACACCACAACACAAGACACCAACAACACCACGCACGCACGCGCGCGCGCACGCACACACACACACACACGCGCGCGCGCGCACACACGCACGCGCACACACGCGCGCACACACGCGCGCGCACGCACACACACACACACACGCACACGCACACGCACACGCACACACACACACACACACGCGCGCGCACACACACACGCACACACGCACACACACACACACACACACACACACACACACACACACAATACACAAGCAAGAACAAGACACAAACAGCACAACCACTACATGAGGAAAAAGGCAAACAATAAACATGTGCAGAAAATTCAACAGGCAGGGGGCAAACGGGGTCAGTTGTCCCTGGCCCAGGAAGAGAGGGGGTTCATAAATGAGTCATCATTGCATTGCATTGTCTTGGGTGGTGGTGGTCGTCTTGGTGGTCGGGGGTGGGGGGCTTTCAGATTACTTTGTCTTGGACTGCCTGCATCCCTGGACAATGTATGCATCATGACTATGGGAAGAAGGGCTTTTACAGTCAGGGGTTCAATATAAAATAAAATAAAGATTAGATTCTTTATTGTCCGATAGGGATATCTGGTTTCACATCAGACTGTTCAGTTCCATCAGGTTAGATCTTGTAGTACACATCTCATTTGCTATACATAGACACATAGTCACATACAATATACTCACATCTATTCATATACACTCCAATATACACTCCTCTACAAACCTATACATTACATTCATCTCCTCCACACAATCCATCCATTTTATTTAATGTTTTTCTATTTTATTCTACCTTCCCCCTCATTTAAATAAAGCAAAACAATATTCTCTCCTTCCACAACCACTGCCTTTTCGTCAGTTCCTGGGCCGAATGTCATCTAACAACAAAGAGATGGGACCAAGTCACTAATTTGCAAGTCACAAGTAAGTCTCAAGTCGTTCCAGTCAAGTCCGAGTCAAGTCACAAGTTAAGACACATTTGACCAAGTCAAGTCCAAGTCCAAGTCGTACCAAAGCCAAGTCAAGTCCAAGTCCAAGTCTCATTTTTTTCCAAGTCACTTACAAGTCACCTTATATTCTATGGGCAACATTGACAATTACTTTTGGTCATAAATTCATTACCTCTCCACACTGCTCTGCATGTCCCCCTTTGTCAGTTGTGTTCTAAACAAAAATAGTAGGCCTACTGGTGTTGTTTAAGGGCAATTAATTTAATATTTCATTTTTTCATGTAATTTCTTGACATACAAATGCAAAAAAATAAGTACATATAGACTTGCCATACTATTGCAAGTCATTGCAAGCTAAAACTGGCAAGTCAAGTCAAGTCTCGAGTCAATAGTTTGCAAGTCGAGTCAAGTCAAGTCTCAAGTCAAGTCATTTGTGTGCTCAAGTCTGACTCAAGTCCAAGTCACGACTCCCAAGTCCACATCTCTGAACAAAACTACATACAAACACAAAGACACTCCATGTGGTAAGAAAGGCTGACACCACAAGGCTTCCAGGTGCAGCCTCCCTCTCCCCTAACCTCCTCACTCTTTCCACAAATCACGACCAATCCCCTAAACACCATCATCACTCCCTGGGTCAAGCGTCATCCAGCAACAACAAAACACAAACACGCAATCACACCATGGGGGGGAAGACTGGCTTACAACACAAAACCAGAGTTCCAGCTACTGCTCCCCTCTTCCCTACCTGCTCACTCCTCCCACAATCGCTTCCTGGGTCAAAGGTCATCCAGAGCTGAACAAGGCCACAGCTGGAAGCCTATTACAGCGGCGACCGAATCCCACGTCACTTTTTGTTGAGGAAAAATGTTCAGCTTTTGTCCACGATTAATCTCATGAAGGGAACCTCTCCACTTTAACAGCGTGGGTAAACATCAACGTGACTCATCATGTCATGGAGCACCATACATGTAATTCAGGCCCATCTGTGATACTTTGATTCTGTCATAACGATAATGTACCTCTGGTTTATGACAAGACGGCAAAAAAAAAAAAATCTAAAATGGACAGTAATACGTATATTGGCCTGGTATTCCTTGAAATAGAGAGTGGTATGTAAACTGACCTTTAAGGATAGCAAGGCAAGGTCAGTCGTACTACATTTCCACGTGAGCTTCTGAAGTTGAATAATGTTCCGATTCGAGCGAAAACCTTCCCTCTTCTGCTACTCTACAGTATAGCGTGGAAGTGCAAGGTCTCTTATCCAAACTACAGACAGGATACCACATACCAGATCATCAAATTATCACTATTAGAGCTTGTGAAGGGCAATGCAGTGCATCTACAATTCACCACTAACAATGATGAGCCGCTAATGTAATTTTGATAGCATAGTATTGGTGTTGAGACTACTGATACGTAGGCCTGTTTCTTTAATTTTGTTTACAAGCCTGCATTAAATAATTAATTCCATCCCACCGTCCATGCCTTGTCATGCGGTGGTGGCTAGAGTGCCTCCGTGACCCCGAAAGCTATACCAGCAGCGGTTACGCAAGCACCTAGTAGGGACTCCCATGCTGGACAGGTCAAAGGGTGAATTGGATCACCTGGCCCAAAGGTTAAATGGGTTGACATAGGGCCAACAACCCTACCCGTAAAAAAAGCATGTTACCAAAGCATCAACAGCATTAATAAAGCATTTATGTTGCCTCGGCTCTCTGGTTCAACATGAGTTCAACACTGGTGCATGCCTATTGTTGTTGTTTATAAGATAGGCAAACCAATGGGTCCCATCAGGATTGTCTTCTTCACACCTGACCTCCCTCTCACCCTACCAACCAGACGGAGAGAAACACAAAGGGCTTACACCTGACTTACCAAACACAATCAGCACTACTCACATAGACAGCCTTGAAATTCATGAACATGGATTGTGTCATTTAGTCATGTAAACAAAACAGAAGGCTGGGGGGCAGAGGTTAAACTTTTAATATCACTTTTAATATCAAAATGTATGGCTGTTAACCTTGAACCATAAGAAAGTGGACAGTGTTATTTACTTCCATCTATGTAAGTGTAAACTAACTGAAGGCCACCTGATCCACCATTTTACTGGAATATGAAAATGTGACTGCCAGCCTTGAACCTTGTGAAAGAGGAGTGTGGTGTTAGCTCATGTAAACAAACAAAAGACAGGGACCGGAAGGATTTGATAAGAAACATTACAGTGACTACACCAATTATCACTTTGATATCAAAATGTGTGACGGCCTGCCTTAAACCTTCTGAAACTGCAAAGTGTTGTTTATTTACTGTAAAAAAACAAACAGCTTTGGTGGAGGGATTCTATATAATGTCATGCCAATTATCACTTAAACTTAACTTAACTGCTAGCCTTCAACCTTCTGAATGTAGACTTTTTTGTTAGCTTGTACAGACAAACAGAAGGCTGATGAAGGGAGCCTGTAGAAATTTCATATGAAATAGCATCCCAATTATCACTTTAATATCAGAAGGCGTGACCAATTGAGACGACTTGACAGAGCGGGCTACCACTTGCATCTGACACCACACAGAGAGATCTCAGAAGAGGCTGCTGCATTTCCACATGAGTAGTGTTCCTCTGTACTGGCTTCTGGCAGGGACTTCTGAAACAGGGTCCTGATACGTCATATCAGGTAGTTGCTGCATTTGCTCATCTTCACTGTCCGGCAGAAACTTCATACCTCCATTTTTGTTTAACCATTTTCCTTACCCATTTAAACACCCCATTTTCGAAATAAATATTTTATGAAAAGTTGGTAGCCCATCACATCATTTGTATAACTCTCACACGCAAGCATGCAACACAGACATGAAGACTGGCCAATAGCACGAATTTCCATTTTAATTAATAAATAAATAGATTAATTAAAAAAGTGGAGGCTTCTGCCGGAGAGCGACGACGTCATGGGTGTTGTTCATCAACCCTGGCTGCTGGCTGGGAGCGAGAAAAAAAGGGATACTCAGCTGCCTGCTACTGCTGCTGCTGTGTGCCACCTTGGCAACGGCTGGGCTGGGGCGTCACTGGTCGCCATGGCTGCCATCACCGTGGCTGCCAGCAACAAAGGGCACTTGTTTTGAAAAGCCCCAGTGGTGAAGGGCTGGGGTTTGGGGGTTGGAAGGGTTTAAGGGATAGGGGATGGGGGATGGAGAAGGGTGTCCATGCAACTAGACACAAACTACATATGAAGAGGATGGTATGCCACACACAGAGACACACACACACAGACAGACACAGACTCCATGTCTCTGTCACTCTCTGACATGCACGCACACACACATGCACGCTCTCAAACTTCCCTTTCCACTCCTGCCCTGCCCATCTGCAAACTTGTGGCCCCTAAGCTCACCAATCTCTTTCAGACTCCATTTATAGTCCTGTCCTCTCTTTTCTTTTCCTTTCTTTCTTTCTTTTTTGTCCGTCTCTGTGTGACTGTAAAAGAGGGAAGCCAAGCCATGATAAACAGCGATGCCGTAATTGAAAAGGGCCCTAGTGATGACATCATTGGATCACTCGCGGGAGGGAGGGAGGGAAAAGGCAAGCTAATCATGACATCCCAACTCGGCTAAATAAAGCTATGCGATTGGTTGCCTGGCTGATCGACCATCATTCTACTACGCCAATAAAAGTCCAGGCGTGCCTGTGAGAATGTCTAGTGTGGCCATAAGCATGTTCAAATGACATGACCCACTCCTCGCTCTCTCTCTCTCTCTCTCCACGCACACACACCAACTATGACAGCATCATTATGGTCATGCTCTGCGCGCTCTCACAGCTGACCCAATTAAGTACAAACTCCACTGGACAGCACTGTGGGAGCTGACCCATATTCCACCACCACCACCCCCACTTGTGGGAGTATGGAGTTGTGGGAGTTCTGTGGATGTTAGTGTGTGTGTATGTGAGAGAGAGAGAGAGAGAGAGAGAGAGAGAGAGAGAGAGAGAGAGAGAGAGAGAGAGAGAGAGAGAGAGAGAGAGAGAGAGAGAGAGAGAGAGAGAGAGAGAGAGAGAGAGAGAGAGTGAGTGAGTGAGTGAGTGAGTGAGTGAGTGAGTGAGTGAGTGAGTGAGTGAGTGAGTGAGAGAGAGAACGGAGAGAAAGAGAAAGAGAATGTTGATGTGAGTGTGGCAGACAGACAGGCATAAAAGGTGAAAGTTGGGGGGAATGAAAAAGCCAATAAAAAACAGATGTGACAGATATGGAGCAGAGAAAAACAGAGCAAGAGGGGATGGGGAGAAAGAAAGGCACAGAGACATAAAGACACTGACATAACTGAGAAAAGGTCAGAAAGATGAGATGGCCACTTGGATAAGTTTTAGACAAGAGCTTTCATGGCTATGTAAACACAATCTCCCCCCAAACTACAGCACATACTTGAGGGAAGCATCCTTTTGTCTGCCAACGTAAGGACCCGAACATCTCAATTTCCTACTGTACACACGCACATCGCACACATGGATTTTCTCTCTCTCTCACACACACACACACACACACACACACACACACACACACACACACACACACACACACACACACACACACACACACACACACACACACACACACACACACACACACACACAAACACACACACCAGGGAATTTGAGTTCTCCCCACTCACCATGATACTGACATATGAGCCTGGCATTTGCACCACCGACAGACAGGTCCTCCTTCAAACCTTCCAGCTAGTGATGGATTGCAGACATGACATGACAGTGCATTCTCTCCACTCCGCTCCCCTCGGGCTACAACTTCACTGTTTATGGGGATCTCCTCTCTCTGTCTGAAGCGTCTTAACTTTGCTAATACACTGAATAAAAGCACATAATTGCATGTGGGGACACAACGCATTCCTTCAACCTGGAGAAAGATCCATGTCTAGACATTGCGTGAAAATCAAACCAGTAGAATTTTTTTTACAGTTTACCGTCCCCTTTTGTCAATAAGCTCTTTTAAAACCTGTAGGGCTCTCCAACAGACACGCCAAAAGAAAGTAATCTGAACTTTTTCAATCTGCTGTGCTATAAAGTAAGCCATCTCAAAAAGCACATGGTGTGTATCTATGTCAAGAGGACTCTGATTACTAATAACTTCAGTAGATTAATCTCTTCAGGAGAGATAACCATTTACTTTAGAGAAAACCAGTGTTTATAAAAAATGTATGTCTTCTTGTGGTTAGAAATTGAAACTTAAAATCATTGGCTGTTCAGCACAGGGGCCACGAGGAAATCTACAGGGGCCCTGGCCCACTCTGGCCCGTCTAGAACCGCCCCTGTAGCTGAAATGGAGAAGTACTGAGCTGCACTGGCCTGGTCTCTTGGTCGGTTATGGACCGCTAACACCTGACAAACCTTCAGAAGATCAAAATTTATTTTCACTTCAACACTATACCGCATTATAGTCACTTGTAAAAATAAAAGTTATGACTGCAAGATAATAGTGAGAGGGCGAGTGTTAAAAAGTGAAGCTGGAAATGCAGAAGTGCTGAGTGACAGAGCTGGTCTGGCCTCTTGCTCGGGCCATGGTTATGGACACTACAGCAAATATTTACCCTGTAAATACCAAGCTGACCTCTCCTCTGGAGGAGACAATGGCATTAGGGAACACACACACACACACACACACACACACACACACACACACACACACACACACACACACACACACACACACACACACACACACACACACACACACACACACACACACACACACACACACACACACACACACACACACACACACACAACTGCTAAGCCAAAGTGTAAGTTGAACAAGGTGACTGCTCAGTTCCACACAGTCACACACATCGATCACATGCAAACCACAACACACTCAAACAACAGAACACATACACACGCAAACACAAACAAACACACAAAAGTACACACTGCATTCATGGATCATGAGGTCATTGTAGAGTTATGGAGATGACAGAACAGGTTACATGATACACAAGGGTCAGGTGTTCAAAAATCACTTCTGACAACTTCAAAATCATTTCTGACACCTCCCAGAACCAACACTGAGGTGATAGAAAGTATGTGACAATAAGCATTGCATGTGAAGTATGAACAGTAACTCTAATACAGTAATCCACAACTATGGTCAGATAGAAATTGATGTGTACCAAAACACCTGTGGTGTGGCTCAGGTAAATCTACAGAACACTGTTGTACATGCAGTCCAACCACGTAAAATAAAATACAATAAAATGAATCTACATAATTTAAATACATTCTTACTCTTTTATTGCATGGCTGCGTAGAATAAAACAGATTACATATGTTTTACGTGAATCTGGTCAAGACCAATAAATGCTATTCTACGCCGAGGCGAGATTTCATATCATGACGGGTCAAGTATTTTAACTGCATTCAGTGGAAATTCAGATATTTTATTTCCTAACTTGCACACAGCTCCTCGTGGCCCTGTGATGTTGAGAGGCAAGAGGCTTAAGGATGAAGAACAGCTCCTCTCGCTCAAAAGCATATAATTATTACTTGCTAGATAAATACATCTGCCAAAATGAAAGGACCTTGAGGGCTAAGCCATTCAGATAATCCTAAAACTATGAAGACTTGTAATTTTCTACGATTCAGATGGAGGGGACGCGACCATTTATAAAAGAAATAGGACTCTTACCATGCCCTCAATGCTGTTTAATAAGAAAATCAAAGGCTGGACTAGCATTGGATGAGGAATTTGTTAGCACACATTCCAAGGTAATATACAGTATATTACAAGGAGAGCATATTTATGTCACTGTGTAATTGGAATATCTTTTTCCCTCTAAACATTTCATCTATAGCTGTCTGAAGAGGTCTGATGATGGTTTTAGCGCTGCCTATGGACACTTTAATTGAAGTCATTTTCGGGATTACACCATCACATCTTTTAACATTCAACAACCTCTCTATCCGCTCCAACATCATGACGTATTATCATGCAACGCCTGTCTTTTGCCATCTCACTTGGAGACATAATAAGGATGATCCATTAAACGATAACTGGGTCCCCTGATCCACTAGATATACAACACTAGATATGAGTTACATTATGTTCAGATTGAGGTTGTGTGTTTGGCACCTACTATAGACAACCACAGGTACTGCAGGTGAACACATGGAGACACACAGGTAGGCAGACAGATGGACAAATGGACAGACAGTGTCATTGTAACAACTGACCCGACCCCTATGGGCAGGTTATAAAAGAACATGACAACAAAACTGAAAATGACAAATGTACAGCACATCAACATTAAGATGGTGCTGTTTAAGTTGGGCACTGAGCCTGTTTTTTTCCCTTTCTTGTACACCTGGACAAGCAGTCCCGGCACAACTAATGGGGGAGAAAGTGGGTTAAAGAAATTCTTCCACAGCTTTTTTCTATGCCTCCACTGTCGCATCTGTGCTTCATGGAGATAGTTCAGACATCAGAAAGACTGTCTTCAGACCATGTAATTTTTTAAAATATGTTTTGGGGGCTTTTAAAGCCACCATTACTCAGATAGAACAGTGAATAAGACAGGAAATGCGTGACCGAGAGAGGTGGGGAAGGATCTGACCCCGAGCCGGAACCAAACCCCGAACCCCGGTCCCCGGCCGGCGTAATAGCAGCACGTCACACGGGCCCACCGTGCCACGTCGCAAAACATCTTCAGACAGCGTCAATTTTTAATAACGACATATAAATGTGTCATGACTGACGTCGCACTAAACATACGAACGAAATAAATGATTACATTTTTGACAGGTGTTGTGCATCACCACAAAATACAACCCCCTTTAGACCCATCAAAACACACACACACACACACACACACACACACACACACACACACACACACACACACACACACACACACACACACACACACACACACACACACACACACACACACACACACACACACACTCCTCTAAATCAAACCAAGAGTTTTTTTATTTGGACCATATTATTATGGCTGTCCTCAATCCTGTGGGGCTGCACAAAGGCCTCCATTCAGGACCTGAGGCCAAGTCTCATAAACTACTGCAAATCCTCTGAGACTCTGCTTTGCCGTCGTTTCAAAAGCTTAAATAAAACCGTGTGCGTCTGGTGATTTATAATCGAAATAACATATTTAGATCATTGAACTACCTAGGCCGGTACCAGTGTACGAAATGACTGCGGGAAAAAAACAGCCTTGATTGGTGCTTGCATGCAGCCATAACTCAAATACACAGACAGACACACATACACACACACACATACAAACGCGTGCGCACACACAGAGAGAGAGAGAGAGAGAGAGAGAGAGAGAGAGAGAGAGAGAGAGAGAGAGAGAGAGAGAGAGAGAGAGAGAGAGAGAGAGAGAGAGAGAGAGAGAGATCTCCAATCCTCGCACGACAGTTCATCTCTCTTGAAGAGCAAACTTTCAAGACCCTGCAATTGGCAACAAGCCAAAAACACAAACCAACAGCTCACTTAGGGGTTGTCATGGAAATGTGAAGCTCTGATCTATTTGGGTGGGTGGGAAAGGTGCCTTTAAGTGTGTGTGTGTGTGTGTGTGTGTGTGTGTGTGTGTGTGTGTGTGTGTGTGTGTGTGTGTGTGTGTGTGTGTGTGTGTGTGTGTGTGTGTGTGTGTGTGTGTGTGTGTGTGTGTGTGTGTGTGTGTGTGAGTGTGTGTGTGTGAGTGAGCGAGTGAGTGAGTGGGGGGCTGTGTGCAACTTATTTGAATAGAATAAACAGCCATAAAATTCTCTGTGGTTCTCTTTTCTAGAAAGAACTGTTAGCGTCTCATTGGGGAGTCCCTCTTAAACTTAACTCGGGCACCTTCCGATGCACCAACTGACTCATGAGGGCCCCCCACATAGATGCACGACCTGCCCAAAGATTAGGTCCTACACTATTTTACCAAAAAAAAAAACCCACACATCTTCTCAGAAGGAAAAGGAGTTCAGTATACATTCACACAAGCCAATCTGCACTTTGAAGCATTTCAACTGAACAGGCTATGTCTTCTGCTCTAAGCATTCTGCCTTTCACACCAACAGAGAGGGTTTATAAACACCATTTTGAAGTTTTAGGGGCGACATTTACTGTGGAGAAAAGGTTGTGCTTAAGACGTCAGTGGTGACAGTAACTCTACCCCCCATTCTTTCTTTTGTATGTGGGTCTCAGTCTCACACAAATCAATCAAGACCTTATAGAAACTTTACAGCTTCACATGGCGTCGGGCATTTTTGTGGCTAGCTTTGGTTCCCATGGCAATGGCGCGAGGGCCCAATTGTAAGTAACCCCTTTTGACCCAACTTGGGTACTTTTCATGTGGCTCAAAGCGACGAGGCCCTACAATGCGCGGCTGAGGGTATTCATAGCGAGATGAAAAACGACATGAAGAAAAGGCCAAAGGCGCTTCTGCCAGCGGAGTAGCAATCCGATTCTTTAGGGGCTGGGGATGTACAACGCCCAGCAAGGGTCAGAGGCCACCGGATGACAAGGAACCCCAACACCGACACACACTGAGAGCATGCAGCACCTCAAAAGACAAATGTAAATAAACAGGTGTCTTTTGGGTAAACGATTTTATCTAAGTGCGCAAGAGATGTACAAAATAATGAGTCGCTGATATCGTTACCCAATTAAGTGATCGAATTGAAGAAAGAAGCGCGCAATGGTATTACCATACATTGTATTAACGCAAAATACACCTTTCCTAAAGAGGTCATTTGAACTCAGTAGCCCAGAAGGTGCAACGAAGGTCCATCACTGAATGTAGGTGTAGCTGATTTATGTCAAGTGTGGTTCTACGGCCAAACTGTTGGACTGAATAAAATAAGAAACTTTTTCTACTGTAGCCTATGATATCATACGCGAATTGAATGGAACGGCAAGAACAGACGCATTTCACACCGTTTCCATGTTACAGTCATTCAGTAGATAGTCGAATGAGCTGGTGGAGTCTCTGCAACCCAGCTGTGTTGTGCTGTGCAGTACGTTTACCACCCTTGGTAAACATCGAAGCGTCCCTAAGCGAAAGTACGTTTTCCGGTCACTTTATCAACATGTCAAATTCCTGCTCCAATGCGATGTCTTTCTCCAACTCTTTCACCGGTAGCATCTGAGACACTCGTGTCATCATCAGAAAGGAAAGCCAGAGTGATGCTATGATTTACCATCCTAGCAGCATTATAACAGGTGCCAGTGTACTCCGCGTAAACGCATCGGTTTGATGCGTTTCATATAACACCTGCCAGTGCGCATATGTGTGCGTAAAGTTGAATTTCAAGCCGCATAGAAGGGATTACAACACTCATTTGAAAATGGTCTTCGGATAGGATGGAATCTGTACTCACCATGAGTGAAAGTCTGTCCAACGCATAGAAATCCGTGTCTCTCCTTTACGTAACAGAATGAACGGAGTCCTTTTTCGTTATGTTTAATGGGAGGTTATTTTCTGTGGAAACACAGATATACTACATTCACACACTCACTCTCTCTCTCACACACACATACCGTGGTTGAACTCTACTCCTACGGTCTCTGGGGGAACACCATCACTGATCCAAGCGCCGAGAAACGCGGGCGGGGTGCGCGCGTGCGCAAAGCACTTGCAAGTGGTTCAGGTGTTAAGCGAGTCTCCACCCGATCACGCGCTAGAGCCGACCACCTTGGCAGCACCTGCTATTCCCATTGGAATAATACAAAGTCTGTGAAGGACTTTATTTTTTGTTCGGCGCTTAGCATAAGTCTCACAGCCATCTTATGCCAGTCGCATACACACGACTTGAGTACCCAGCTACACCAAACAAATTCAAGCCTCATAACGAACTCCGTGCGTGTGTGGGCTTCTGATAACATGACCTGCTGGCACTCCCTTGTCTCTCTCTAGCCACGGTGCCAAATGCCCCCCCGAGGCGCCCCACCACGACAGCTATTTATCTGTGGGTTGGAGTAGGCTACTATGCCCGCCGTAGGCCAGGTGAAGAAATCAACAAGTTTGACAATACGCTGGCCATACAATAAAAGTATTCTGTAAACACAGTGGTGTTTATCGATGCTGGCTGGATTCAAATGACAAGAACATTTTTAACGTTACATGCTAGAATTTATATGCTAGACTTGGCACTGGCACACATTAGGAAATAGAAATCGGGAAACTTCTTGGAAACTTGGAACTTTAAAACACTTATCTTCTAGAAGAAAAAAAAAATTGCCCTCTAGAAAACATGGTCAAGTCAATTAAGCCAAACTGACTACCATGTCATAGGCCTACTGTCAGGATTCATTTGGTTCACTATAAAATAAATTAAATTGTCATCGCCCCAGCAAGTAAAGCGGGAGGTGAGCTGATACCTTTGTTTGCACAATAGCCTACACATCGTGTTCACATAATCTCTGTGGCCAAATGCGCTTAGGGACTGTTCGTAATTTACTGGGGGGGGAGGGCTGGTGCGTAGGGGGGGGAGGGCCATGATGAAAAAAAATTAGGTGGAGGGGAGGGCCATGGGGAAAAAAATCGGAGTTAGGGGGAGGGCCATGGGGAAAAAAAAACGAATTTATTTTATTTTATTTTTATTTCTTTTTTAAAATAATAATAAAAAATGCTCTGAAACAGATTGCTTTGCGATGCAAGGTCCCGGTGCATACTATAGCACTGAAGCGTGTATCTGTAGTCAAAAAAATCAGGTGCAGCTACTGTAGATTGCCCGCGCTGACTCTCTTTCACTGTAGGCCTATTGCTAGTGCTACGGGAACATTGAGCATCATAGAAAATGCCCGTGAGCAAATAACTAGCTGAGGTGAACTATATGGGCTAAACAGTTTGGGAAGTTTTGACAACGAATTGGATGGGCATTTCCAGAGGAATTTTGGAGAGGTGTTGTAGTCAACTGGTGGTCACAGCTTCTGGTAAGTCATGATTTTATTTATTGGCACCGCCGTGTGCTTTACATCTGTGTTCAAAAAACTTTTAGACACCAGACCGGAGTGAACAGTAGGCCTACCTAGGCCTAGACGTACTTTGGTAGAACGGTGCAGTGACGCGGGAGATTTTGTTTTGTTTAGCTTGTGGTGTCAAGGTAGTAATAACAGTGGTATTAACGGCGATGTGTTGGCCATGCATCATATACGGTCTTGAAACCATTGGAGGAGCTAACTTGTTGTGAAGAGAAGTCTCGTCACTTTGGTGAACAAAAACGGACCAACTAAGCAAGGAATTGTGTAGCCTACATTTAAAGCGTGACGGGAGAAGGGAATGTCACCAAAGTTGTGCATCGTGTCAGGTAAGAAGTGACTTTTGTTTCTTGCTGTGGAGATTGGATTCGTAGAAGCGTGTATTGGTATGCTAGGTCTTGCCTGTTGCTGGTGAAGTAGTCTAGCTTAGCCTCGGAGTGGCTATGGGGTGAATCTGAAGGAGAGCACAGCTGGTGTGCCTGCTTGTCTATCATCAGTTGTCAAAGTTGAATTGCCACGGTTTGTAATGGCTGTGCTATTGTTGAATGTTTTGGAATGTTGTACTGTGTTCTGTTTTGGCAATTTGTTCCATTTCGCTGATTTGACCACCCTAGCACCACCTAATAATGCGTCTTAAATATGGCCTACGTTAAATGCAAACTAAAGGTGGATTTCTCACTCTCCCTGTATCAATAGCCAGCAATGGCTCGAGCTGCTTTGGCGCTTAGCCTACTTCTTGCTCCGATCACATCCCGGACTCTTTGGCCGTCAAAGTGTAGGCTAATCACATTCGGGAAGGTAGAGCTATGCCTGTGTGTGTGTGCGTGCGTGCTTTTATGCGCGGTCTGGGAGACAGGACAGGGGTCCTGATCGAGATGCACCTTGAGATCCACAGTCGCAATTGCAAGAAAATCTAAATTATTTGAAAGCCCGGTCACCTCTCACGAGTGCATCGCATAGCCTAGTCAAAGCATTTCTTCTAATTTCACACATTGCACACTGCCCATGCTGAGACAAACTGTCAAGGCAGCGCGATTTGCTCTTGAACACGCCCTCACCTCCACATCAGGTGCGCGTTTCCCTTCCGCAAGAAGAACTTAAATTAATAATGTCAAAGTGAGATGTTTAACAAAAAGGTAAATCTACCCATCCTTGTTTAGGCTACATAAAACATGAGGAAGTTATTCAGATGTGATTCGCCATTCCTCACCCTAAAATTGATTAGAACGCAGGAAATTGCATCTAAAAAAACAGATTTTTTTTTCACAGCACCCCCTGGTCAAAACCAGTTCCTGCGTCCCTGGCTTCGCTACTGTGCTGAACATGTAAAACGTACTTTGTGAAAGGCGCTGCTTGTCGAGCAGGGAAATATTGAAGCTGCGGTGGGGAAACTCTCTCCACTTTGTAGTTTACAGTAGTAACAACTCGGACATTGGTATTGGAATGGAAGTTTTTATTATTATCATTATTATTACTTAACACGTAAAAACAATAGTGAAGGCAATTTGTCTTGGTGACAGTGGAGTTAAAAGGCACCCCATGCAGCCGCAGAGCCTAGATTCTAGCGGCTTCTCATAGGTATCCACTGATATCGATAGCACATAATAGTGCAGACAACCGCCCTTGATGTAGGCTACTCTGACTGTTCTCATGATGGTTGTTCATCTACCAATTTTACATATTATTATTTTTTTTACCTGTAGGGGGAGGGCCATGGGAAAACAAAATTGAAGTGGGGGGAGGGCCATGGGGAAAAAATTGAGGTGGAGGGGGGGGGCCATGATTTTTTTTTTTGACCGGACTTCCAGCGCACCAGCCCTCCCCCCCCGGTAAATAACGTACAGTCCCTTAGTCATGATGTGGAGTCTGCCACCAGGTTGAAACCTTGTTCTTTGATTGTGATGTTTGGCATAATGAGAGCATGGATACAGCACCGCCACCACTACAACAAAAAAGCCAAACAGCTACCGACAAAAATAGGAAACATCTTGAAGAAGAGCGTGGGAGTTTGTATTTTCTTTGAAGACAGGGCCACTGATAGCTTTGGTCAGGCCCTGGACAAAGTCTTTTGGAAGACCCTCTCACTAAATACATGAATGTAATGGGTACCCAATTGTGGGGCTGCTCTCACTGGGCCTGGAACAACTGTATAGGCCTACTATACTGTAGCCTAAATGTAAAAAAAAAAAAAAAAGCAAATAGTAACACTTGCAATTGACAGTGGTGAGGATTTTTCATGGACAATGACAGCTTTTTGAAATTCTGAAAATGTTATCATAATTTACACCTAATGAACACCTAAACATTTTACACTGCACCTTTAAGTTTTAAGAAGAAATTAAAAACAGCGTTATTTCAACTGCTGTTGGTCAAAGTTAGTCATCTATTCCCCTACACTTTCAAGTCAAGTCAAGTCAAGTCAAGTCAGCTTTTTGTCACTTTCTTCATATGCACAAGACATACAAAAGGAAATGAAATTACCTTTTCTCTCTACTTCATGCCAGGACAAGACATATACAAGACTGACATTTTACAGACTGACATAAAGTGCAAGACATGACAGATAACAGTGATGGACTGGTAACAATAAGTGGACAATAATAAATACAGTACAAATAAACATTTGTACTGTGTCTTCTACTTTATGTCAGTTTCTATTTTCTATTCGATTTTTCTTCTCTCTTCTTTTTCTTTCCTCTCAAGAACATTAAATGACAGTTACGTATGATAATGTGATATACAACTCTTATTTCTATATTGCTATATATTAACTATGCAGCTGTGAAATGATTTCAGCTACTGCTATTCCGTGCTTACAGCAATACCACCACTACCCACAGCACCAATGGAGAAATGATAGCAACCAGCATGCCTATTGTAGAGACTAAATAGACAAATCCACTCTTTTCATAATTGCCCTGAAGGCCATAATTGCCATGTCATCATTTAGCATTTTGCTGTTGCTAAGTAAACAAACAGAGGGTGGAACAATAGTGACGGAACTGCTTTAGTAAACCATTACTAAATGCAGGTAATGCAGCAGTTATGTCATTATAGTTGTGTCACGTCATGTCAGGGCATCCACTAAGTCAGTGGTTCCCAAACTGGGGGTTGGGACCCCTAAGCGGAGGGCAGGGGGTGTTGCGGAGGGACCGTGGACAGAGGGGACTGTTGGCCTGAAACCTTGAATATATGCTTTTATAACCTTTCCATACATTGTTAGTAACAAGATTCACTTCAATGTAGTTTGCATGTGGTTACATTTCCTGTGATTAACATTGAAGTTTAGCAAAACTATGTTTTTGCATTTGGGAGATGGGAGGTCGGAGCGGAGGTCACAGAAATTAGATCCAAAAGGGGGTCCCAGCAGAAAAAGTTTGAGAACCCCAGCACTGAGAGAGCACAGTTCTTGTTATATGCACTGTGGAAATCAAAGAAGCTGCTTTCATCAAAGCCAAGGACACAAACATCCTTAAACCAAGGCTCCTTTTAAAAAAGAGACAAAATTGTTAGTTCCATTGCTTTTTATTATTGTCACACTGTAACAGACAAAAAACTGGCTGTGACATGGAAAACTGGAACATACATACTGCATATACTGTACTCCTCCACACATTAACAAGTTGGTTCTTGGCTCTGCACATGAACAATTTGGTCCAGCTCACTTTTCACAGTAACCAATATGTGAGTTCAGGTGAGGGAGTGCACATTTACAAGGGTATTGCACACCCCATTACCTATAGTCTGTAGCCTACTGTCTGTTGCTTATTTGAGGTAAAAACAAAACATCAATAACTGGAATGTCTGCATAACACAGAGAAGTACATTTTTTATCGTTCTTAGCTTTCTTTCACATGCACATAATCAACATATTGAGTAACAGTTAGGCTCCTCCTGCATGCATTAGCACTTTTTTGGCATATTTAAGTTTGAGAATAAGGCACAAAGCTGAAGGCACGTTAGTGGAAGGAATACATTGGCAGATCCTATGAATGTTAATTACATATGTTAAATACATATTGGCCACATTTACATGAAGCTTCTAATTCCGAAGTTGTGAAGTGTCTACATGATGTTTTCATAGCGGAATCAAGTTTTGTTCGGAATTAAATGCAGTTAAAGCATTAAATGTCCTATGTATCCGAGGCCATTCTGGAATGAACATACTCCTCACAAGTGTGCAGCTGCAGTATTTACAATATACACAAATGTGGAGTAACTGCAAACAACAGTCATCGTAACAATACACAATTTGATTTCAAGAGGAGATGAGGAGTATCACAACCACAAATGGTGCAAATCCACAGGTATGGTAGGTTAAGTCTCTCTTTGGTTTCATTTCAACAGAGAAGTTTTCAGACCGCAAAGACAAAAACATAGAGACACAGAGACACAGACACAGACACAGAGACACGGAGACAGACACGGAGACAGACACGGAGACACAGACACAGACACAGACACAGACACAGACACAGACACACACAGACACACACAGACACACACAGACACACACACACACACACACACACACACACACACACACACACACACACACACCACCCCTGAGTCCCTTGCATTCACACCGGAACAGTGAGATGTCATATTGCTGACACAGGCCTGAGGGTGGAGAGCACCTGACACAAACAGCAAAAGTCACGATACACAATGCCAGGTGCAACTTTTTCAACAACGTTGCCCAGCAACAATACTGAGGGGCCGCTCATGTTCCGACCGAACAATCATGATATACTAATGTCTACCAATGATTCAACTTCTCCTGGTACAAATCTCCTGGACAGTATGGGCTGATATCCACAAACATTTGATGGATAATAGTATTGCCCATAAACATTGCTTAAAAAGGTGCCCTGTGAATCGTGAGATTCGTGACCTTTAAGATTGTATCTTAAATGACAAAAGGCACAGAGTAATCCCATCACTACATTATTACATTGTCCTGTGCTCAATTGGATAAAAATTGGATGAAGCAGCTTCTTGATCTTTTCCTCAATATATAAATATGGCGCTGTAAACATCCCATCTCTGTGGCTAGTTTGTTAAGAGACTGAAAATAAATATGGACAAAAACAAAACATCACTTACATGTTACATGAGATAGCATCACTTTTTTGCAAAATGCTAACATTGAGTGTCATAACTGAACATTTGAAGGACTCTTTGGAAGGATCCTTCAGAGACAAAAATATCAATTTAGAGTTTAAATGTCCCATCCGGCTAACAATAATAGTTATATGAGCTGAAGCGCTCAACATTTAAATAATCTCAACAGATCGCCTCACAAAACTTTGTTCCCCAATATTTTGTCTTGTATCTACCACACCAACCCAAGAACTGTCTAACACATTCATTCCCGTTTCAAAAGAATACACAGGGCTATTAAAATTTCATATCCACAGATCTTCTCACAAAACTTTGGTCTGAAGTTTGGTTTCCTTGACGTACAAAAACGTATAAACAATGAAGCCCTTGTCATATAATCCTCAGACATATTCTCACAAAAAAACTGCTCCCACCATCTTCTCTCTCTTGTTTTCCTACCACATCAATCCATGTACTACTACCACCCAAGACGTCCATCCCCATTTGATAACAAAAAATTACAAGAACATTATGACAATCAACATTACATGTTAAAAAATTTTTGGTGTGAACTTTGGCTCCCCCTCATTCTCTGAACAACCCTTCTACCACCCAGTCAATGCACCTGTCCAATCATAAACACATAAGATAAAGTGAGCACACTTGTATGTATTTGTGAATGAATACAAGTATGCATCACTTTGTATAACAAGTCCTCATAAGCTTTGGTCCATGTCTGAAGGCATCAAATACATGTAGGAGGGAAGGAGCTGGCCATGAAGTAAAAGATGGTAGAAGGGGGTGCCAGTTAAGTGTGCATTTTAGTCACTTGAGCTTTGGTCCACATTGGAGAGAGTCAAATAAGTGAAGGAGAGAATGAGATAGAGGGGAACATCAGGAGAAGGATGAAAAGAAAGGAGAGTACATGACGATGGAGAAAGGGAGGTGTGAGGAGACAGAAGGGAGATTGAGATGGTGGTGAATAAAAAAAGAGAGAAGGGAGACAGGGGGATGAAGAATGAAGGAAGGATGTCGGAGAGCATGACGATGGAGAATGAGAAGTTATCGATGGAGGAGAGAGGCAGAGGGGCTCTTAAGATGGCGGAAGTGGACGAGGAGTGAGAGAAGATTTAGCCATTATTGGGCTAGCTAGCTTTAAGTGTTTGGCACTCTTCGGCCAGGACTGCGAAATGTGCAGTAAGGAGAAGACACAGAACATAACGATGGAAGATGACAAGTCAGGAGGAGATAGAGGGGAGCTCAAGATAGAGCTGGTGGACTAGAAGAAGTAAGAGAAAAAAGCATTATGGGACAGAAGGGGTAAAGTAGATAGTGGATGAGGAGTAACAGAGGGAAAAGGGGGCCCTACAAAGGCAAACTGCAGTAACTACTACGCCAACATAGAAACAGAGAAAAACGCCTTCAAAGCCTCGGTATTAGGTTGAATATTGTGGTTACTCCAAAACGGGACACATTTGGACTATAAGGCTTTGTCATAACATCAATGAGGTGTAGTGAAGACAATTTTCAATATGTATTTACTGCACTTTGTCTTTCTAGGGCAGCGACGGGGTGAAGTAGGTAGTGGATGAGGAGTGAAAGAGGAAGAGGGGGGGGGGTCATCTAGCTTGCGCAGAGCTAGCATTAGGTGTTCAGCAGTCCTCCAGCCAGGACTGCAGGCCGGTGTCGGGGGTGCGGATTCGGCTGTGGAGCTGGTGCAGCGTGTGGTTCAGCTTCTCCTGATTGCCGGCATAGTAGGCCGCCACCGCGCTATGCAGCAAGATCAGCTGCTTCTGCAGCACCTTCACCTACGCACACACACACAGAAGAGCATGTTTACAGCCATTAAATTAGGCAGGTTCTTTTTTGACGTCTAAGGTGCGTGCATGTGTGTGTGTGTGTGTGTGTGTGTGTGTGTGTGTGTGTGTGTGTGTGTGTGTGTGTGTGTGTGTGTGTGTGTGTGTGTGTGTGTGTGTGTGTGTGTGTGTGTGTTTGATTTTCTTGTGTGCATCTTCTTTTTGCTTTATGGACACGTACCAAAAAGTATTTGAGTATTGGTTATGCTTGTTTAGCTTGTACAGTATATGGTATTGTAGCTTGCATAGCAGGATGCAAAAAATAAAAATTGAGCTGGAACTTATCCCAATCCATACAGCATGTACAGTATTAAGGACAGTAGCAGCCAAAGGGAGCACTCAGTAGAATTAATCAATACCAGCACTCAATAAAGAAGTGACATCATCTAAATGAATAGCATAGGCAGAACCATGTTTGGAATAAAAATTCTCAATACTTAATCCTAGTTGATCATCACTGACATGCAATGTAGATTATTTTAAATATGTATGCAAGTACTGTTTATGAAATTCAACTGACAGACTGTGAGGAACCCTTCAAGCAAACGTCCTTTTCAATACAAGTGCAGGCTAGCCCCGCTAAGTATCTCCTGGAACTATTGCCGACCACGACCCCCGGGCGAATTTTCGCCTGGCGAAATTCACCTGCGAGTTCGCTGTGTGGGGATATTTGGCGTCAACCTTCCAAGAAGCTTGTGAAGACTCATCTCTTCCAAGAGAGCTTCCCTGCATAACATAAGTAACTCTACTCATCTCTAATCCTGGACACCCACTTGCACTACACTTCATAGATCCTCCACTATTTATAAATCACTGCTTTCTATCGTTCTTCTTTACATGTGTACTGTTGACCCCACACTCTGTACTTGCATGCCCTTTTTGTAAATCGCTTTGGCTAAAAGCATCTGCTAAATGTAATGTAGTAGTACCCTACAGCTCCATCAGCAGTTTGCTCTTTACCCTGTTCTCCTCCAGGAGTTTGAGCTTGATGGTCAGGTCGTCCCGCATCCTCTCGTACTTCTGCCGGTGCTGCTGGTACAGCATCTGGGCCTGCTCGATCTTAGGCAGGGTGATGGCATCCCGCGGGCCCATGTTCAACTCCTCCAGATCTGTACGGTACGCATCGTATTCGATCCTGACAAGGGGATACATCCACACCCAAAAAGAGTTCAAGTCAAGCCAAGGTAAGGTAAGTCAAGGTAATTTTTCACAATTTCTATTCTAGAACACAAGCAAACAAATTAACGGAGAAGATCTTGTTCAGTTTCTCCAGTTGAAGGCCAAGCCAGCCATTTTGGTAACACTTTATAATAAGTACCCCTTTTTAAGCACAAGTTAAGCCTTAGTTAAGCCTTATTTTAACATTAGTTAACCCTTAGTGAATCACGAGTTAGTCATTATGTAAGTATTATTTCTCATTTCTTAATCATTAACTAATACCGTTAGTAAATGGTTTGTGTGTGCTGATGTAACTGTTCGCTAAGCAAAGTTAAGCCTTAGTCAAGCCTTATTTTAACATTAGTGAATCACAAGTTAGTCATTATGTATTTCTTGGTAATTATTACATACTGTTAATTAATGATTTGTTTATGGTGATTGAACTTTCTGCTAAGCATTAGTAAACCATCATTAAAATGTCAGATAACCCTCCTTTGTTTGTGGAAAAAAAACATTATCTCTTTGTTGTCTCCTACCACCTAACCATTAACAAGTAGTATTAGGCATGTATGATAATGGTTTGTAAACTTTTGCTTTAGCATCAGTGAAATCTTAATTAACCCTTTTGTAATGGTTAGTGTGTGATGACTGGTAACATGGCAAACAGTAAGTTGAGGCTCAAGTGACTGCCCCTCGTGGGTGTTTCTGGACATTAACAAATGACTTGTTAAGCATTGCTTATGCATTATCAAGGATTTATAACCCATTACTTAAGTATATCTGGGGAACTGTTCTAAAGTGAAAACCTGTTAAGGCTTTACAACACATTAACAAAGGACTTGTTAAGCATTGCTTATGCATTATCAGGGATTTATAACCCATTACTTCAGTATATCTGGGGAACTGTTCTAAAGTGAAAACCTGTTAAGGCTTTACAACCCATTAACAAATGACTTGTTAAGCATTGTTTATGGATTTACATGGAGTTACAGCTCATTTGCTTGAGGCGGTGGTAGCTCAGATGGTAGAGGAACCGTTTAGCAACCCAAAGATTTCAAGTTCGATCCCCGCTCGGCCTGTCTCAATCGTTGTGTCCTTGAGCAAGGTACTTAACCCCAAGTTTCTCCTGGTGGCAGGGTGGTACCCTGCGTGGCAGTCTCAGTCACCGCTGTGTGAATGTGAGGCATACACATACACATAGTCCATTTACCATTACTTAAGCATATCTGGGGAACTGTTCTAAAGTGAAAACCTGTTAAGGCTTTCCAACACATTAACAAATGACTTGTTAAGCATTGCTTAAGCATTATCAAGGGGTTATAACCCATTACTTAAGTATATCTGGGGAACTGTTCTAAAGTGGAAATCTGTTAAGGCTTCACAACACATTAACAAATGCCTTGTTAAGCATTGCTTATCCATTGCAAGAAGTTACAACTCATTACTTGAGGCGGTGGTAGCTCAGGTGGTAGAGGAGCCGTTCAGCAACCCAAAGATTGCAAGGTCGAACCCTGTTCAAGCCCCTATCTGAGCTACCACCACCTCAAGCAATGAGTTGTAACTCCTTGATAATCCATAAGCAATGCTTAACAAGTCATTTGTTAATGTGTTGTAAAGCCTTAACAGGTTTTCACTTTAGAACAGTTCCCCAGATATACTTAAGTAATGGGTTATAAATCCTTGATAATGCATAAGAAAAGCTTAACAAGTCATTTGTTAATATCCAGAAACATCCACGAGGGGCAGTCACATGAGCCTCAACTTACTGTTTGCCATGTTACCAGTCATCACACACTAACCATTACAAAAAGGTTAATTAAGATTTCACTGATGCTAAAGCAAAAGTTTACAAACCATTACCATACACGCAGGGCTCTAAATTAACACCAGCCAACCGGCCAAATGCTGGTGAAATTTCAATTTGGCTGGCAGAAAAGAACAACTTACTAGACACTTCGACCCATTACTGAGTGTGTGTTTGGCTAGTAAGATTAACAAATACTGGACATTTTGGCTGGTAATGAAAAAAGTTATTTAGAGCCCTGCATACATGCCTAATACTACTTGTTAATGGTTAGGTGGCAAGAGACAACAAAGAGATAATGTTTTTTTCACAAATAAAGGAGGGTTATCTGACATTTTAATGATGGTTTACTAATGCTTAGCAGAAAGTTCAATCACCATAAACAAATCATGAATTAACAGTATGTAATAATTACCAAGAAATACATAATGACTAACTTGTGATTCACTAATGTTAAAATAAGGCTTGACTAAGGCTTAACTTTGCTTAGCGAACAGTTACATCAGCACACACAAACCATTTACTAACGGTATTAGTTAATGATTAAGAAATGAGAAATAATACTTACATAATGGCTAACTCGTGATTCACTAAGGGTTAACTAATGTTAAAATAAGGCTTAACTAAGGCTTAACTTGTGCTTAAAAAGGGGTACTTATTATAAAGTGTTACCGCCATTTTGTACACAAAAGTATTTCACAGATCTTTCTCGCCTAATCAACTTAATTTGCATGGTCAATTTCATAAACAACATTTCAAATTCATTTGAACAAGAACATTTGAAAGTTCCCTCAGGTCTGTAAGACGCGTGCCATACTTGATCCTGCTGGGAGATATTCACACACCCAAAGTGTTCAAGTCAAGTCAAATTACATGTTCTACTGACTTTTATTTGCAGCTACAAATTTTAACTTGTATTGCTGACCTTTGTTTCTTTCTACTTTTTTTTACTAAATATTTAAAACGTTTTACTAGTTATCTTACTGCTGTTTTGACATAATACTTACCATTTTAATCTGTACTGTAAAATGTACTTGGGTACCATGAAAGGCGCGACAAGTAAACTGTATTATTATTATTATTATTATATTTAATAAATTACGTCCATAAGACAAAGAAACTTCATTTGTGTCGCCCATTTCATACACAGCAACATTTAAATTGTCAAGGTTTGGTTCCTCTAGGTCTGTGAGATAGGTACTCATTATATTTGATTCTGCTGGGGGACATACACACCCAGAGTATTCAAGTCAAGCCAAGTTAAGTCAAGCCACCTTTTTAAACTGCATCTTTATCTGTATAATCCACTTGTACACAACAATATTTCATTGTATTTTACAGATCTTTCACAGTGAAGAGCAAAATAAACCAAGTAAACAAATACACTCTAAATGTGTGAAGTAATGCCAAGACAGACGTCTGCAGACAGATTTCTGTAGCTCATTTTGCACACAAAAGACTCAAAGTCCTAAAAGATGGAGCTCTCAGCATCAAAAGGTTAAAACCCCTGTATACAGCATCTCCATTGACTCATCCCCACAGAGCATAAAAACAACACTTGGTATCACAATAAGGCAGTGAAATTATAGTGGTGTTCCTCAAACAAACAAACAAAAACCTCCGGCTCTGTGGTGCCGGTGCACATCGTACTCCATTTAAATCCTGCCAGGGACATCCACACACCCCGGGTATTAAAGTCAAGCCAAACCAAAGCCACGCCAAGCCAAGGCAAGTCAAGGCAACATTATTTGTATAGCCCATTTAGCACACAACGCAGCATTTCAAAGCACTTCTCACAGGGTCATTAGAAATACAGCGGGATCAAACACGTGACTGACTGGCTGGGATTTGACTGAAGACAGGACCTTCATCTCTGTACATCACAGAATTGTGGATTTGTGTTGGTTTGTTTTTAGCTATGAAAAAAACAATCAGCAGTTTTGTTACAAAAACAAACAAAACATTTGCCATCTTGCAAAATAAATATCTAAAAAACATTTTTGGCACAGATGTCAGGTTGCGCAACGACATCTAATGCCCATAAAGTAATTAGTAATTAGTGTTTCATATGCCGCTATGAATATGCTTCTTACATAGTCCACTAAAAACTAAGAAACAAACAAAAAATCTAGTCAATAGTGGCACTGGCTGTCGTTGCGCCAACCTGACGTGTGCTACTACAGTAGAGAGTATGCCCAAACGACACGCATGACTTTACCTGGCATTCTCATACTGCTTGACATTGACCATCGTGTCCTCGATGGTCTGGTTGACCAAGGTGTTCATGCCGGCTGTGAAGGAGTTGATGGACTTCAGCAGCGTTTCTCCATTTTTGGACAAGAACTTTTGTGTGTCCGCATTGAAACCAAACTCCTCCTGATGGAAGACATTTTTTAAAACAATAAACCATGCATAATGACCTGTAATTAAATTGGCCTCACAATGTCTATCAAAACACGAGCAGACGTGGACATGAATGACCTTAAATGACCTCAAAATGAGAAGGCTACGCTCAAATCCAAAATGTTAACTCGTTGCTCACACAGCACACTGGATAAACTACATAATTCACACTCTATGCATGAGCATACATGAGCACTTTTTATTTGATTAAATGTATAAACCGATTCAATATGCATCTTGTGAACAGTCAAATAGTCTTCAATCGAAATGGTTTAAATATTCAATCCGATCATATTAGGTGGTTTAGAACGTGAATGCAAACTGTCCATGTAAAGCCTTTATTTAAACCAACTATATATTATTATACAATATGATAGTATGCAATGATATTAACGGTCTCATTCACTTGCCATGTTTATTATATGGGCTAGGTTAAACTGTTTTAATTAAACTAGCCCAAGTAAGCGCGGCTAGTGAAGGAGAGTGTTTTTGGACACGGCCTTCCTCTTCCATAGAAACTCACGTGCAGCTCGGGGGTTTTGATGCTCAGGTCGGCGAACACGTCTCCCAGGAGCTTTTGCGTCTGCGTGACCTGGGCCGTCTGCGAGGCGAGGGTCTGCGCCAGCTTGGTGACGTTGTCGTAGCGACTGCGCAGGTCCCTCAGCTTCTCGATGCTGGCCTCCAGGTTCAGGTCCACCGTGCGAGAGCCGCGACCCAACTTCTCTGACAACATCTGCCTGGTGCACTGCGGAGAGGAACAGGATGATATGTCAGTACAGGGCAGGGGTTGAAGGTGCACATCCCAGGGAAAAGTGCAGGTCAAAGCCTGACTGTAATTCTTCGGGTAGCCCCCAGACCCAGAAAGGCTGGAGATTCCTGGGTTAGGCATTTGGGTGTAAGGTGTTTGCATCTTTGATCAGAAGGTCGTCATACCGCTATTTGCAGCACTGCAATCTGCATGCTGGTCTGGGCATTTAGTGAGTAGTATTAGGTAAAGCAAGTCATGCCTACACAATATACAATACATTGCTATCCCAAAGATGCTTTAGTTTAGGTGCCTTGGTCAAAGCCATCTCAGCCACGCATGAGGATGGAAGAAGCCATGGATTATTAACAGTCATTTGGAGAGCACCCTCTGACATCCTGATCTCAAGATGTAATGAGCTCTTCTTCAGCAGCTTCTATTCATGGTGGATGAATTAAATTACTTCTGAATCAAAAGACATTAGAGTCTATGCACTTTTAGAGTCTATGCACAAGTTACCACTATTGCAATCATGCAAGACAGTGGGGTACTGTATGTAGCTAATACATTGATGCGAACAGTATATAGTTCAGTTGAGAGAGAGAAAGAGAGAGAGAGGGAGAGAGAGAGAGAGAAAGCGAGAGCGCGTGAGAGAGAGACAGAGAGTGAGAGAGAGAGGGAGCGAGAGACAGAGAGAGCGAGAGAGAGAGAGCGAGAGAGCGAGAGAGACAAAGAGACAAAGAGAGAGAGCGTGTGCGAGAGAGAGTGAGAGAGAGAGAGAGAGAGAGAGAGAGATACGTTGTGGTTATGCTGGTGATGGTTGGTTGCTCGTGTTTGTTTGGTACTTTGTTTGGTACTTTTTGTAAATAGATCAAAATAGTTTACGAGCAATATTAAAAAATGAGTCACAACACCATAGCAAAATACATATTTGATGAGCGCCAAAGCATATGCAGTATCTCATGCAAGGCTCACTCATGAAAGCGGTTGAGCATGTAATTGAGATGGAAGGCAATACAATAAAGCACGACGATCATAAAAATGTAGCCTAAGGGGCTAAAAGACCATGCCAAGCCGGAACGACAAAGACAAAGAAGGGAAGAAAATGAAATTGAGAAATGGAGAACGAATATTTTACGCCATGGCTTCCTAATTAATTGCGTGGGAGAAATCTGCAGAGTCAAGGAGATGGCATGTGTGACAAATCACAGAGTGAGCAGGACCAACGCACAGGGCCGGATTAAGATGGGTTGGGGGCCCTAGACTACAGGTTGTTGTGGGCCCCCACAAATTTCACAGCAAAATGACATGGCCAGCGGCATAATTCCGCGCTAGGAATTAAGAATAACAAATTTGCAAACTATTTTCTTTTTTTTTTTTTTAACTTTCTTTTTTATTAATTATTTACATCCAGATATCAAGTTACAAGCATGAAAAAAGACAAAACAACACAATAATAAAAAACAAAAACAAAAACATAGTATAACAGCTTATGGGTTCATCGTCTTCATTTTTTAATATATAAATGCAAACAATCCAGTCTATTCATCTATAATTTGTTCAGTGGCATCATCTTTGTTTTTGTACCAGAGCCATTTCACCCATTTCCTTCCAAATAGTTCCTCCCGCATTTTCAAACAATGTGAGAACTTTTCCATGCTATATATCTCTTCCACTGTACTAAGCCAGTCTTCTTGAGTTGGGGGGTCTACCTTAAGCCATGCTCTTGTAACTGCTTTTCGGCTAGCTGCAAGTAGTACCTTAAGCAAGTATGTATCTTCTCCTTGAACCTCGTCTTCTGGTATATATCCTAAATATAATACCAGAGGTGTTTTTTGAATTTCATACCCCAGTATTTCTTTCAACTTTTTCCAAACTCCCTCCCAGTAATCCTCTATTTTTTGACATTGCCAGAATACATGTGCATGGTCTGCCTCCTTATGACCACATAGCCTCCAACATGAGCTTTTCTCTGGTGTGTATCTTCCTGTTATCTTTGGTGTTATGAAGAACCTTATGATATTCTTCCACCCAAATGCAAACTAATTTTTCAATACTGCATCTTGTCATGATTCTGCCGCCGCCTTGCATGTGGGGGACCTTAGGCTGCAGCCATACCCAGCCAATGCGATAATCCGGCCCTGTCAACGCACGAAATGGGAAGAGGAGAGCAGAAAGAGGCGAAAAGAGATACGGGAGGACAAGCAACAGACAGAAGGAGAGAGAGAAGAAATAATCAGAGAGAAAAACAGAGAGAAGGACGAGAAAGAGAGAGAGAGAGGGAGGTTGAAAGGAAAGAGAAGGAGGGAGAAACAGAGAAAGGAAAAAATAGAGGAGGAAAAAAGAAAAAGAGAAAGCGACAGAGCAAATGAGAGTGAAAGAGTGCGAGAAAGACACAGAGAGGAGGAAGGGTGAGAAGGTGAGATGGGCGGTGAGAGAGAGCTTGTGTGTGTGTCAGAGAGAGAGAGAGAGAGAGAGAGAGAGAGAGAGAGAGAGAGAGAGAGAGAGGGAGGGAGAGAGAGAGAGAGAGAGAGAGAGAAGCAAGTGCAAGAGAGAGGGTGTGAGAGTGCTGATAATGAAGGCGGTTATAATTAGCGGGGGCATTAATGATTTGGAGCGTGTGGCGTCTTGTCGCGTGGCTGCTGCTGCTGTAACAGACTGCAGGGGTGAGAGCAGAGTAGAGCAGAGCAGAGTGGAGAATCCATCATCACATTCAGGGTTGCCAGATGTGACTGATGATTTCCAGCTGAAAAGATGTTCAAAATCCGCCACGAAGCACTAAATTATATTGATTTCTATGGCCATAAATTTGCAGAAAAAGCTGCCCAAATGCCCTTTTCACAATTTTTTACCTGCAGACAGCCATCCTAAGCAGCCCAATTGGGCGGGAAACCAATCTGGCAACACTGATCACATTCACATGCTAACTGTATATGCTAATGCAACGCTCCTGGTTGTCCTACTCAAGCACACACACACACAAGCATGCACACACAGAGTCTATGCTAATGCGACACGCTCTCCTCTCATTGTGCGCGCACGCGCACACACACACACACACACACACACACACACACACACACACACACACACACACACACACACACACACACACACACACACACACACACACACACACACACACATCACACTCTCTCTCTCACTCCCATTCCCATTACCGTATTGTCAAATACTCACTCTTCCCCAGAAACGCACGCGCGCGCACACACACACGCTCGCACACACGCGCTCGCACACACGCGCTCACACACACACGCTCGCACACACACGCTCGCACACAGCCTCCTAATCTCCTCTGCCAATTAAAACAGACCCCTACTACACACTCAACAAATGCACGTAATCATCCCGCTCTCCGCTTCCTCCTCATATAAAATTCAATGACCCACATCTTCTCATGGAAATTCAACGGCCAAGTCATGACTATATCAACAGCTCTCCATCCTGAAAGAGCTGATGTTATTATTATCCATTTATATGCACATGCATTGTTTGTTGGTACTACTGGCTTCGAGATGCGTCACTCACGTGCATGTGTGTCGTGCTGGCTGTAAGTGTTGCGTTTTGCGTCTTGGTGTTGCATATGTTTTTACGTAACTTATGTGAGACAGGTCATCTGTGTATAAGTAGGAAGAAATGTATAGTGTTTTATGTCAGAACAAAGATTACTGTCCACATCTGTGGTTCTCTTCTGAAGACCATTATGCCCTATCCTGAGGGACAGGGCCCTGAGGAAGGTCTGTTGGCTTGGCGATTAAATGAACACAAGGATTTTTTTTTCTTAATTTAGCAGCTGTACAGCCATCACCACGTGCCTCGCATCGACTCGTTCTCACCTTGTAAGTGTTGACGCTCCACTTGCGCACGCGCTCCAGCTTCTCGATGGTGGGGTTGCGCAGGCTGTCGTTGATGACCACGGGGCCGCCGCCGCCTCCCCCGCCACTTGGGGAGGTCACCGGAGCCTCGCCTCCATGGGGGACTACCAACACACAACAGGAACGGCAACGTCACAAAAAGTCCAAGTCAAAGTAAACGTTATTATCCCAGACGGGAAGCTGAAGTGGTTGGGGTGCGTTTGTATGGACCAAGACTGAAGACAAGATAGACAAGACTCAAAAACAAATGTATAAAAGATAGATACATACATCCCCCTCCCCCCTGCCTCTCTATGGTTCCTTTCCACAGAATTATAGTAGGCTACTGCTGCTACTATTGTAACTGGATTATAGTACAGAATTACAGTATTGCTGCTACTTTAGAGTACCGTAGAGAACTGAGAGAAATAATAACAGAGTAGTACCAGAGATTCTTTAAGTATAGAGATATGCCAACATAATAGGTTTCTATGGGCACCTAATGTGATCAGGTTCCGGTCTGCCTAAAGGGGCGTGTCATAATGCTCCTAGCATTAAATAGAACAGTCCTCAGGTCTGCCGAGGTCTGCCTAAAGGGGGACCCCCCCCCCCCCAATAATAGAACCAGGAAACAATGGGCCAATGGAACCTCTCTCTCTCTACTCTCTCTGGTAGTACTCTCTGTGGATGCTCTGATACGCCACCACCTGCATGGAAACCAGCTGAAAACATGAACACGAACACTAGAGAGTTCAAACAGAGTTCAAGTTGACCAAGAGAAAGAAACTATTGTGATGAATTACAGGACAGTAGAGTAAAGAAGAGTAGAGTGACTTTATTGAACCCAAAGGAAAATGTGTCATGCAACATACACAATATGCAGGCATTGCGGGGCAGAACAAAAACATTGCACATAAAACACATAACACATGCAGATATCAAGCTAGATCAGTTCAGGAGAGAACATGGTTAAGTGATCAACTTGATTAGGTTAACCTGCATGAAGTAGTAAATCTGCTAATAGATAGCCCATAGGTGTCATTTAGTGAAGAAAATGAGCACTCCAGGCTCTTGTATTATATGATTTACCACAACCTTGAGGTTAGCTTAACCTGGTTAGCTACTGAGCCAGGTTCTTGGGATACACCCCGAGTCTAGGAGATATTTAGGATTATGTAAGAAAAAAAGGGAAGTGGTCTTGTGGTGTTCACGTGGAGCTGCATCGCGCGTAAACTCGGATTTACCTTCGTAAGGTGGAGAAATGGGATCTGTCAGTGTTGATGGACTTGGAGTGTAAGCAGCACCTTCGAAGCTTGAGTCCATGCAGAGGAGATCCTGGGAAAACGCACGCACACACACACACACACACATACATACATACACACACACGCACACATTCACACACACACACACACACGCACACGTTCACACACACACACACACACACACACGCACGCGTTCACGCACGCGTTCACACACGCGCTCACACACACACACACACACACACACACACACACAACATGCACAAACGCACACGCACACGTTCACACACACACACGTTCACACACACACACACACACACACACACACACACACACACACACACACACACACACACACACACACGCACACGTTCACACACACACACACGCACGCACGCATGCACGCACGCGTTCACACACGCGTTCACACACGCGTTCACACACACACACGCACACATTCACACACACACACACGCGCGTTCACACACGCACGCACACACGCACGCACACACACACACACACACACACACACACGCACGCACACACACACACACACACACACACACAAAGACACACATACTCACACACACACACAGACAGACACAGACACACAAAGACACACACACACACTTAATAAATGACAACATCCCTCTAGAGAAAACCATCACACAGACATCACACTCACACATTGGAAAGGTGGCAAGGCGGGTGACAGCGCCAGAGAGAGAGAGAGAGAGAGAGAGAGAGAGAGAGAGAGAGAGAGAGAGAGAGAGAGAGAGAGAGAGAGAGAGAGAGAGAGAGAGAGAGAGAGAGAGAGAGAGAGAGTGACATCAACACTCGTGTTCGCTCTACTCAGCTTGCTCTCACGTTCATTTCCCACCTTGTCAGTCAGCTGACAGCTGACAGGCCCAATCAACATCTGTGTCTGGAGGCTTAACCTGACTGGCAGTGAGCCCCCCCCACACCCACCCCACCTCCACCCGAAGCCCTCACAAGTGCAGTGACAGAGTGACGTGTGACATTGTTATGCGATTATACGCCAGTTTATAGTGGGATGAGTGTGATGGGCACAGGTAAAGGTGAGGAAACACACATACACGTCATCATACAAATCATCATACACATCATCATGGGTACGGTGACAGAGTGACGTAGGACATTTTTATGTGATTTACATACCAGTTTATAGTCAATGAGTCTAATACAGCAGAAACAGGTGCCGATTAATATAAGTAGAAGAAACACATCCATATCAACATCCCCGGCATCATCATCATTACCATCTTTGACATCATCATCATGAGTATGTGACGCTGACATTTTATGTGCCGATATGCTGGGGGTGGACATCCCCCAGCTCAGAAGGTAAAAACCCTGACACATACAGTATTTGGTACAGTTAATTCAATGAACCAGTCCATCCCAACTACCACACCCCTTCCGTTAGGTTAGGTATACTAAATCAGCAACATTCCCTGTGTTAGCAGCAGCACAAGAATGCTGAGGGATTATCAGGCGGGACTGTTACATTTTCACCCCTTCATCCCTCCATAGTACAGTGGGATTCAGATGGTCTAATATCAACATCATCATCATGGATGCGGAAAGTGTGCATTTGAATGTACTACTATGTGTGTGTGAAATAGAGGTATGCAAAACAATTGTCATGACAATGCATCGTCGCTACAGTTATTTTCACAATATACCACATCGCTTCAAGACAATGGATTATTTTATATATATATTTTATGGGCTTTTATGCCTTTATTTGACAGGACAGTTGAAGATGGTGACAGGAAGTGAATGGGGCAGAGAGACAGGGGAGGATCGGGAAATGACCCCGGCCGGACTCGAACCGGGGTCCCCGAGGGTGGGCATGCAAGCCCAAATGTGGGGGGCTTAGCGTGCTGCTGCGCCACAGCACCCCCTCAATGGATTATTTTAATAATAAAATTGAATTTGCCACTGGCTCATTTTGTTCAGTAGAGAGTAAGTCATATTTCTATTGCGATGGAAGCCCTCTCCCAGATGCTAAAATGCTTAAATAAGATTTAAGAGGTTGACTTATGAATGTTACACAGCAACTGAGAAATAAGCTTTTTTTTACCAATTTACTGAAGTAAATATTGCAACGCATCCCAATTAGGGATGCAAACGATTAATCGACTTTAATCGAACAATGCATTAATCGATTAAAAAACATTAATCGCCAATTCTTCTGACAAGAGCCCCAGGTGAAATGGGCATGAGAAGAGTGTGCTTGAAAAAGGATGTCAATAGTGGGAATATTTAAATCACCCTTGGTCTAAAGAATTTAAATGGAATTCATTTAAATGTAGAATTTTATCTCACTTTCTAATATACATTTTTAGACTTACCGGTAGTAGTTTTTTTTCGAGAAACATGGAGATTTTGGGGGGGAAAACGCCACTTATCAATTAATCGTAAGTCGATCGATAAGGCAATCAACTAATGATTAATGAATTAATTGATAATTTGCATCCCTAATCGCAATAGTACATGAATCGCAATGCATCGTGATAGAATTGCATCGTGGCATGTGTAGCATAATGTGCATAGAATCGTGAACCCTTTGCCAATACCCACACCCCTAGTGTCAAGGGAGAAACAGAGACAAATGAAGGATGACAGTGAGAGAGGGACAGAATGTTGGGTTTGTATATGGTTGACACTGAGCTGAAGAGAATGACATAAGACGTGCACGCGTGTGTGTGTGTGTGTGTGTAGTTATGTGTGCATGTGTCTGCAAAGTGATATGTGTGTATGTGTGCATGTTTTGACAGTGAGGAGGTAGCGAGAGAGGGACAGCGTGTGTCTTTGTGCATGGTTGACAGTGAGAGGAAGAGAAAAGCGTGTGACGTGCGTGCATGTATGTGATTGTGTATGTGTCTGTGGGTGTGTGTGTCGGAGTCCATCCAGACATGCGTGCATGTGTGAAGAGAAAATGACTGGCTCTGTGTATGTGTGTGTGTGCATGCATGCAACCATGTCTTTCTTTGTATGTGTTTGTGTACATATTGCATGCCTGCCGGTGCCTGTGTGTGTGTGTGTGTGTGTGTGTGTGTGTGTGTGTGTGTGTGTGTGTGTGTGTGTGTGTGTGTGTGTGTGTGTGTGTGTGTGTGTGTGTGTGTGTGTATTGCATGCGTGACTGTACGTGTGACAGAGTGACTTTGCTACAGTCAGAAAGTGTGAGAGTCAGAGACTTCACTTCACCTCACAACATGTGGTCCGCCATTCTGGCTCCATATCCTGTCTTGTTTTTGCCACTGAAAATGGAGGGGGTTTACATCGAAGGAGAATACCCCCCGCCACCCCCCCCACCCCCCCAAAAAAAGAGGCTCCCTGTCATGGACGATGACTTAATTACTCTAACTTGGCCACAGCACAGCTCAAAGGCTGTCGGCAGCCAGGAGTTAGCCCTCGCCTGGAGTGTGTGTGTGTGTGTGTGTGTGTGTGTGTGTGTGTGTGTGTGTGTGTGTGTGTGTGTGTGTGTGTGTGTGTGTGTGTGTGTGTGTGTGTGTGTGTGTGTGTGTGTGTGTGTGTGTGTGTGTGTATACCGGGGAGGGGTTTGGCAGTAATCCCACAGCCACTGCCAGGAGACATCAGTGTCACAGCAGCCTCTCTGGCGTAGCGCACCTTTCCCCCTCCGACGTTACATGTTTATGATGTCATAGAGGATTTCATGCTACGCCCATGAAGGTTCTAGAATGCGACTGTGTTGCGAAGATCAAAGGCAAGTGGTGGAAAAATCTGTGATTGGCTACTTCCACCCCCAGCACATCTGAGATGCAGCTTTTGCCTGTGGCAGTACTGTATGCAAGAATAATTTGAAAATGCAACATTGGAACATCAAAGAAGGGAGCCTTTCAATTTGTTTGGTTTGTGATGAACATTCACAAGGCTGGCCCAATGGGCCAAACAGATTCAACTGTGTAAGCAAATGCTTCAGACAAGAATAAATATCAGAGGCCGCTTTGGCATAAGGGTATTGGTCTTCCAATCAGATTGTTGCTGGCTTGAATTCCACCCTTACCTCTCCCTACGCCTCCATCCATAACTGAATTGTCCTTGAGTAAGGCACCCAACCCTGGATTGCTCCAAATACCCTGTAATAACTGTAATGAAACAGATACAATGCTATCTCGTACCATAGCCGAGGTGTCAAGACCGACTCCATACAGGAACAACATCAACCGACATGCATCGTCTACAAACCCTTCAAAAAGCGAGCTGGTTTCCGATGGTGCTGTGTGCACAGCACACTAGACACCTGACCACAAATGGGCTCAAATTGCCCATGGGGATCCAGGTTCGAGTCCAGCCTGGGTCGTTTCCCAGCCCTACCCCTACCCCTACCCCACCCGTCTCTGCCAGTCTCCTTCAGTCATAATGTCTGCTGCACTTTCCACAACAACAACAAAAATGAAAAAAGTCAACCGTTTTTCCGATAGACCAATGGACAGACAGAATGGAAGTAGTGTCATACAGACAGAAGGTGGACAGATTAGCAGTCATCTTCCAAGAGGGATGGAGAGAGGGGTACAACAATGGCAAAAAAGCCAGAGAGGAACCAGCCGTGGCTCAAACATTAGGACACTGCACTGTTACACCGGGGAGGACCAGGGTTCTGTCCCACTCTTCACTGTACTGCCATAATAAAGGTCACAAAAGGTTGAAAAAGATCCCAAAAGATGGAGAAAGATGGAAGAAGGGACAGATACACGGACAGACGGATGGGCTAAAACAGACAAAAAAGAGGAGAGGGACAATAAAGTGGCCCTGAAGATCCTCATTTATCCAGGTCATGTTATTGAAGATCCAAGAAGAAAGAGGCCCAGCTGCTTACAACTAAACCCTTTTGGATTTCAGGGAGTGAGAAAAGAG
>NC_085877.1:12781120-12828620 GCF_034702125.1 Engraulis encrasicolus | reverse complement strand
AACAGTCCGCAGGTCAATGACATCATCCATCGTGCAGCACCCTTTGAATAGGATCATTAAATAACCACCTGTTGTTGTGGCCCTGGACAGAATGACAGTCTTATCAGTCAATGAGTCAGTCAGCCAGTCAATGGATACCAGAGCGGGTTTGGCTACAAGAGCACTTAATTATTAGCCTGATAGGAAATGACATCATAGGCCTACTGTAGGAAGAAAGATAAACTAAAGGTTCGTGTCATGATCTAACCTGCTGCCTTGTGCTTGTAGCCTGGTACTTTTCTGATGCCTCACCTTGAAACACCTGTTGTGTTTCCATTGGCACTTTTCCTCATTCAACATCCTGATTGCAAATGAGAAAATTAACTTTGAATTGTGCTTTTGCATGATATTGATTAGAACTTCTATCGTCAATGACGTCTCGTCTTGCCTCGCATCACAAGGACACAAGCACAAGGCGAGGACGGACGGTTAGACAATGAGATGAATCCCAAGTGCATGGGATCGAGCGACCTATGGGTCACAGAAGGAATTGGGTTTTGGGATTGCAAGGTTATCTCCTATCTCCTACAGCCTTGTCCATGGCTGAAGTGGCCTTGATTAAGCCATCTAACTGTAACTAAGGTCATCTGCGCTAGTTCGCCACTCGGAGCTCGAAATGGTCACCTACCAGTCAGCGCTCCAGTTCGGGTATGGGCGGCAGAGCACGATACCACTGAGGTAGCAGGGCTCTGCCCTACTGGTGACGCAACGCCTTCGGCTCATCTACACACAGTAGGGCCAGGAGCTTGCTCAATCCCGCTACAGCGGGAACTCCACCCACTTTGTCTGGAGCCAATCAACTGAGCATTTCCAACCGTCCTGGGTAGAGGCCAGTTCAAGGCAGTGACGTGGTTTAAGCAGAGACGTTCTATTGGGCTAAGAAATGTTTGGTTTAAACTTTGGCACATCCCTCAACCAGTAGCAAGCCGAGGGAGGCTGGTTAACCAGGCCATGGAAACAAAGTTCTTCCTGTATGGAAATGCTAATCGTTATAGTACTGGGCTGTGTCTCAAATGCCGCACTTGTGCACTTCGGGCACTGTTTTTCAGTGCCTAGGGCGCTCCCGCTGAAAATTTCAGTTGTGCCAGTGCACTGAAAGTGCCAGGATGATCCCCTAACAATGGCGGAAAAATGCAGTGCTTGAATGATGGACACTGCATGCACTAAACGGCGGCCATGTTGACAATGACACAGAGGAAATGTGGCATTCAGTTCAGTAGAAGAGTTTGGTCAACAGTTTCCTAATTCTGTAAGTAATGTTGATGGGGCACCAACCTTTTCATGCCAACCAAAGTATTGTATGTGTGATTGTTGTCCTTTGGGGTGAAGGACATGGAAATACAAGCACCAGACGCTGTGCATTGTAAACAGTAGCCAACTCATATTTTGGCGAGCTAATGCCATGCTCAGACGTCACTTCCAGCGAGGGCACAGTGCATAGTGCTCAAATTTTTCCACAACACTATGCACTGAAGACCACAGTGCACTGTGTGCACTGTGCACTGACTGTCAGTGCACTGACAAAAGTGTGTCATTTGAGACATAGCCCTGGTCAGACCAGAATCGCGGTAGTGATCTGAAGTCTATGAAAATCAGGCAACCACTGAGGCGAGCTAAAGGTCCAAACCAATGGCTCAGCGCTACCGATACAGTATGAGACTTCGGGAGGGAGGCTTACTAACGTTCCAAGCGAAACTCAGCAAGTTGGCATCGGTTAAAATCCGTTATAATAATTACATAACCATACATTGCTCCAGGGATTGGGACAAACGCTGTGTATCTGAACAACTGAGTCTCTTTGAATAAATGGTTTGATCAATGTACTGTTATGTATTGTAATGCAGTGCAATGCACTGTAATGTAATGTAATGTAATGTAATTTAATGAAGTCTGAAGTAATGTTATGCAATGACATTAATGAATCCCATAAATGAATAGGGGCTGTACTGGGACACTTCAGCACATTTTACTTCCTCAATCCCTATATATGTGCCCCGTAGTAATCATGATAAGCTTATTGGTAGTTTTTTGCGTTATGAGAAGGACACCTCAACTCACCCTCTGGAACATATCCTGATGGCTTTGGTCTCTCCCATTGCTGGGAAAGGAGGCGTTGGTAGGCAGGGACCTCAAGGCGTCATCCATACTGCTGAGAGAAAAGAGCACCATTTGCATAATTAGTCATTGATTGACTTTATACAAATAACCGAAGCATTATGATTTTAACAAGCCATGTAATGGCCAGTAAATGTGACCAACAACAGAAATAAGTGTACACAATCTACACTTGTGGACATTAATAAAGCACCAGTACACAGCACCAGACCTCAACTTCAGACCCACATTTCAAGAAATTCCAACGACTCATTCCAAAGCCCATGCAACATCAGAGGACTCCTTGCAAGACCACACTACCACTTGGGAAAAGAGTCAGAGTACAACAGTGGTCTCCAAATGATGGCCCGCGGGCCAGATCTGGCACGGGCATGGCAAACATTTGAAAATGGCATGGAGCGAATGACACCTTATATGTGTGTCATCTGTGGCCATATGGGCGGACGATTTGTTTTGCCCTCGGCCTCATTTGCGCAACAAAATTTGGCCCTTGGGGGAAAATAACTGGAGTACACTAATTCGACCCTACGCATTTTGATGCATTTCTATGATTCATTCAAAAAGTTATACAACATCAGCAGACACCTTGCAAGACCACACTACCTTTTGGGATGATATTTGCAGTATGTTAAGACATTTCAGACATCCTTCTCATAAGACATGTCATAAACGAATCCATGCCACCAATAGCTGGCTAGGATCTCAGAAAAGGCTGAACAAAAAAATTGGAAAAAATTATGCATCTTCAGGTGCTGACAAGTCAAGGGTAGAGTGAGCAAATACAATTGCATGTTGTCTCTAACTGCAGCTGGGCCCATCAATGGGCCTATTCAGTCTTTGTTGAAAACACTCAACTTCATTACAATACCATTTCTATGAAAAAGCAGTCTTAAGTAGCCGATTAAGACTAGGTCTTAACCATTTTGGTGATATTAAGGTTATAACAGAGGCTCTAGCATCAATTACACTGTGGCAAGCATGTATTGGCTTGTTCACTGATCCTTCCTGACGTCAAATCCATGGTGGAGTGTTGTTTTCAAAGGGCTGATAACGCTATGGCAGGGGTGCTGTCTCTGACAGTGTGACATCCACCTATTTGAACAGAAGGCTGGGCCGCCTGCTCCACCTGTGCAGCTGTGTGCTATTGTAGTGTGTCAGCACTGTGCTTTGTAGAACATGACAGGTCAAGTGACAGCAAGTTATAGCAAGTAGATAAGGTGCCCTTTTTACTTACATTAGTCAGTTACATGCAATGTGCACATAAAATAATTTGTGTCTACACAAAGGTTGGATTTCAATTTTGTTGGAATTGGGAAATGTAGGATTCTGAAACTCAATAAAAACTGTTTCAGCAAAGTTTTTTATATTGGGCTGCTTTCAATACTTGCAATGGGGAACATTGCTGAGACACGGAATGGTCTGAACTAGGAAAACCACAGTTGACTTCTTTATTTATTCAAGACAAAAAGGGAATTTCTCACAACCAGAGAACTTGTAACGCTCACTAGCACTCGAGCGCTGACCTACTGCTGCCCTCTACCGGCCATAACTGGTCACAAAAACACAGAAAGAACACTACAGGCTGTTCTAAAGAGGGATGGTGACACGTAGCTATGAGAAATCTGTGAATCTATTTGGCACAGACTTGCTTGAAACAGACAGAACAATACCGAAATACAGAAACACTGCAAAATATAAGCCCTGTCGACAATCTATTTTTGTTTGATAAACAAAGGGCGTTTCTTTTCAAGTTCCAAGAACCACCACGAAGTCGAACAGCTGAAATAAGTAGGTTGTGTTTCCATTGGATGGACAAATACATTTGTTTAGCAGTCCTTTTCACTCTATTCACCAAAGTCAGGCATATAACATTAATAAGTTTACCCTTTAAGCTACTTCACTATCGTGATGGATGGTAACTTGAGTTTTAACTAAACAACGCCCACAGTTGCTTCTGCGTTACCTTTCACCCAAAGTCCTACGCGCTCCTCTTGCAATCGCTTTGTTGATACCGAACTGACCCGTGTGCCTCAAACGTTTGCATAGGCACGTAATGTTTGGATAAGTTTTATGCTGTTAATAATGTCCCTAAATGCCATGAAACTTCATCGCAAACTAGCATGAACACAGCAAACTTCTGTTTTCAAACCGGAAGAGAGGAACAGATTCAGAACAGGACAAAATGCACCCTGTTTGGGAGCACACGCGCCTCCTGGAATAATTGTGACGAAGAATTGGAAAGCTGCTTTCAAACATTCTTTCAGATTATATAACTGCTAAAATTACAAGTTACATTTTTAGGTTGTCAATCACCAACGGCTTGACAAAACCCAAATTCCCAAGGCAATGATTTCAATGTGGCATTCACTGATTGAGAGTGACATTTACCGTAGTGCGCACGCACGATCAATCATTGATCATCAATGTAATGCACAACTATTATCAATTTAATTAAAGCTTAATAATTTTTGTGCTTGATTGCAACTTCACCTGACTGTGCCACTGCAGTGAGGTACTACACATACATTAACATTGCTTTGCAAAATGGACCTGTCTGCTGTTGCTTAATGCACATCTGATGAGATTAAATATTTATATTTGTTTTTTAATACACTTCATATTTTTTTGTCCAGGATCTGAGACTCATCACCCATACAGCAATATTCTTACAGCAGAAAAGTAATCCTCTATTTTCCCCGTTCACCAAACGCTTTTATTTTGGTAGCTTGTATGGCCATGACACGCACGGAAGTGTTTTTTTGTTGTTGTGACGTCACTGCTTGTGATTCTCGCAGTCACAGCATGGCACCGTAGTTGTAGAAGGTCACGTACGTGTACCTCGTTTTATTTCTCTCATAAGTGAAAATGAGTCGATTTACAAGTGTTTTGAGAAGGACGTTTGGTGTGGTCAAGGAACTCGTGGGGACTGATCATCTTGGGAATAAATATTACATTATACCAGAGCAGAAGACATGGACAGGTGAGTTACACAAGCGAACCAGTTACACTTGGAAGTGTCATGCACTTGATCTTTTCAAACACTTCAACACAACAACATCAACATCTATTACGCAAATGAATGCAATTGAAGCAACACTCCGCTTTTGCCTAAGTGCATAAGACTAATGTTTACATGTAGAACACAACAGACAGTAGACTACCTCTGATGTAAACACCCTTGTTTGCCAACTATGCAGATGGCCCGTCTGGTAGGCTAATCTATTAAGTGCTTAGGCTACAGGTCGCTGCCCATACATGACTTCAGGTTGGCATAGGTGCTAGGTTAGTCTACTTTGCTAGGCTAGATTTATGGGGCTTTTTGTGTCAATGTTCCTTAGTCTATAGCAAGGGGGGGACCGGTTTCTTTCGAGGGCCACTTCAAATTTTATGAAGTCCTCCAAGGGCCGTATACTATGAACACAATCCAGGATTTCCCCCTGCACTCACGGCCTATATTGAAGGTGGGCACTTTGAACAGACCCCACCCTAGGTCCCGTGAAAACATGACTTGATTATATTGTCAATGTATTTGCTAAGATGCCTTTCCAAAACATCTCATATTTCATGTGAAACTGCATAACGTCGAAATTATATCAGGGCCAGATAAGACAGCCTCAAGGGCCGTAAAAGGCCCTCAAGACATAGATTCTCCACCCCTGGCCTATAGCCTATAACCATTTAACTGTTTTGGTTGATAACAAGGCATAACCATGTCTATCTTGATACCTTTTCTATGCAGGAAGAGTCGTGGGGGCGAAGAGACTGGTGGTCGCATCGAACCCAAATGAATTTGAGTACTTGGAGGGAAACATACCTTCAGAATGGGATGGTAAGGACTGCCTTGTTTGAATGACTGAGCGGAAGTATTTAATATATACTTATATTCAATAATTCCCAGCTTATGCCTTCTGCTCTACAACATTGTTGCCTGCATTCAGTCATCAACACATCTGTAGTCTCTGAGAAAAGAGAAGGGGTGGTTTAGGGCCCCCCAAATATATTTTTGCATTGTGCACTACTTGGGAAATATTTGACATAACCACAGGTGTCGTGTTGTTCAGTTTTTTTATGCTATATTCACAGTACTCTTTGATTTAACATTTTGTTGATGTGCTATGAGTTGTAATGTCCCGTTGTTAACTTGACACTTAATTATCTTCCTGGGCACTACAGCGTGGATCCGGGGCCGTCGAAAGGAGCCTCCCACCTTTGAGGTATGCCATTACTTACTGAACGGATGTCCATGGACATAGTTGGCTTGGTACAATGCACTACCCTTAGCTGATGCTTTTATCCAATTTATCCAAAGCCACTTACAGATATTAAAGGGTATTGGTTACAGTTCCTGGAGCAATGTAGGGTAAGGTGCCTCAAAGGCACTTCAGCCATGGATGAAGGTGTTGGGAGAAGTAAGGGTGGGATTCGAACCTGCAATCATCTGATCCTAAGACCACTTCCCTAATCACTAGCCTGTGGCTGCCCAGTTGGCTTTATAGAAACTTGAGTCCCCATGGCCATTGATCTCACAGACTTGCATTGTTTTTCTGTCAACACGTTTTTTTAAAATGACCATTATTTGTCAAAATTGATCCACCCATTACATTTTCACACAGTTCACGAAGTGAATTATTTTCTCTGAAAGCTCACTTCAAGGTTGTCAAGGAGAATGAATAATACAAATGATATAAACCCAGTTTATTCTGAATTTATAGTAAGCTTAAATTATTGCTGTTGCACATTCAATACAGCTTGTGCCCCTCACAGCCCTTTCTCCCTCTGCCTCCCTCTTTGTACTTGTACTTCTTGGTAGATGTGTCAAAAGTAATAGTACATCCATGGTGTATTCACAGCATTAGCACAGGATATTACATAGCTGTTACACAAGTTACTCCATTGTACCTAATGAGGTAGATGGACTGTGTTGTTACTGAAAAACACTAAAAACATAGCAAGAACCCACCACAAAATCGTATACAATCAGCGCAGAGTCAGTTGATCGTAAGACAAGTACACAGGTCTACTGGTTACTCGGATAAGTTGCCTGTGAAGGAAACCGTTTGGGTTTCTTTTAAAACTTTTACTTTAATTTTTGACATCTCTGTTGTGCAGGAGCTTCTGAAGAACGAGCGCTACCGGGAGCACATCAAGGAGAAGGCTCGTGAGGTGGACGAGAGGGACCTGGCTCTGCAGGCCAAGGAGTACGAGGAAGGGCTCGTGTCACGGCCTAC
This sequence comes from Engraulis encrasicolus, assembly GCF_034702125.1. Taxonomy (NCBI): domain Eukaryota; kingdom Metazoa; phylum Chordata; class Actinopteri; order Clupeiformes; family Engraulidae; genus Engraulis; species Engraulis encrasicolus. The sequence continues at coordinate 12,821,238 of NC_085877.1, read as the reverse complement.
GCAGACCACGCTGGCCAAAGGGCACGCCGCGTCCACCGCATTTGGCAAACCCGAGGTCACAGAAGACCCAGTCAGCACCGGTAGTTCCTTTCAACCAGGGTCGTGGATGCCTCAAGGATCCAAGCAGACCACACAGGCTAAAGGACACGCCGCGTCCACCGCGTTCGGCAAACCGGAGGTCAGCGAAGACCCCGTTAGCACAGGGGGTTCCTTTCAACCAGGGTCATGGATGCCTCCGGGAGCTAAGAAGTAACCCTAGATTGTGGAGTTTTGTGTGGCCATGTTTGTTTATTATTGACACTAACTGCAGTGGGAATTGAGAAGCCTTTCCAAGTCATGCAGACTAAAAAAGGACATTGACTTTAGGGGACGATGTGATGCAGCCTAATTTGGAGCACTTCATGGGGAGTATGTTGCAGAGTTCTACCTCAACTGGTAGGACACTGGTGGGTCCAATCCCAGTGGACACACTGTTCCTTCCATTATCCTGACTCCCGTCCTACCTTGTCCTTGTGGCCTCATAATTGACGACAGAAGTCTAATTCAATGTCTCGCAAAAGAGCAATTCAAAGGTCATTTTCTCATTTGCAGGCGGGATGTTGAAGGGGGAAAAGTCTCCCAAAAGTTGTTGTGGCCAGGCTGCCAATGGGGAAACTGTGTCCACAGAGTTGAGGCGTCAGCAAAGCGTGAGGCCACAAGCACAGGTGGAGGACGGGAGGTAGGATAATGGAATGTAACCAGTTTGTTTGAGAAGATGGGGTGTTGCTCACATTATAGGTAACACAAATAGCCCACTGTTTGTTAGAATTATTATGTTATATAAGTTATAACTGTGGATATGCTGCTATTCTGGGCTGGTGGGGAAAACTGCACAATGTAAACTGCGGAATCCGTCTCATAACCTGGATGCCTATCTTGGTCCGAATGACGCTGCCCTCCGTAAAGAAAACTGTTGCCTCTTAAATGCTTGCTTGCCGGTCGGGGTGTATTGAAGTTGGATATTGATATGTTGGTTGTTTAATAAATGTGAGAATGAATGGATATTCTGTCTCCTGACACTAGTATCGGCAGAACAAGTGGTGAACACCTCTGCGATGCAAACAAAGTTTGATTTTATTCAGTCGACAGAGGAAAGCAATGTTATGACTGTGATGAAAAAGTAAAATGAGAATCGTGTGATATTGGCACGTCTCTTTCAGGGTTTTAGTTTCTACAGTAATGTCAACAAGCAACACTCAATTAGTGTCTTCAGCTATGCAAATAATGTGTAGAAAATCTTTTTTGGTGGGTTATTTACCTTCTAATAGTGTAGAAGGCACCCCTTAATTTGTTTCAACAACTTTCTTGGCCTATTAGGTTTATGGGGATTTGTAAAAGCAGATTGTCTCTTAGTGGTTCCGAATGACAATTTGGCTTGCAACAAAAATGGCTTGGCATTGCTTTAATGTGCTTCTTCTCAGTATTACAAAATTATGTTCTTGACCATAAGGTTGAGATTTAAGGCTGTCTTTAAAGAGAACAGGTGTAGCTTTCCCTTGCAGATGCATTCTATAGATCATTACATAAATCTTAAGTATGGTAGTATGTAAGGAATGCTGTCACACCAGTGATTTTTTAAAAACGATTTGAAATGTTATTTATTAGTCAAGTGGGGAGGGGAAAAATCCTTCAACAATAGTTAATAAATGGAATGCACACTGCATTAACAGCAACTCGGGGCAGTGCTGTGCCACTCTCATGTGTGGGTGTGTATGTGTGAGATACGATTTCATATGGTTTTTTTTTTTTAATCTTGCCTGACAAAAGTCCCTCCCGAAAAAGCATGGAACCTAACACATGCTTTTGTGACAGTGTACACCAGTCTTGTGTGTACCCATACGCAAGGCCTCCCCCCCCAAGAAAACCTCTTCTTTGGTCCTCCATGAATGATCCTCGTCCTCACCACCAACACACACCAGTAGGAGGGCCAGACAGAAGAGAGAGAGGGGCCGGGCACCTGATGCGACACGACCGTAGACTGTGAATCCACTGCAGCACCACCTCCTTCTCCTCCTCCTGTTTGGCATGGGCCACATGTGGCCCGGGCTCGGCTGGACTCAGTCCTTCTTCGCCCTCTTGGCTTTGGCAATGTTCTCCTGCCGCCGCTGCTTCTTCTTCTGCTCACGGTCCCGGGCCTCGATCATCTTCGCCAGCTTCCAGGAGAGCAGGGCGCTGGCGATGAAGAGCGGCGTGAGGGCGAGGATGACCGTGGTCAGGAAACCGTACGGGTCCTTGGCTGCCCACTCCACCACGTACTCGGCCCAAGCGCGGAAATCGATCATCGTTCTACACAGGATTCTACAACAGGGGTCCTAGTTGCAGCTTCGTTGAATGGTGGTGTGTGGCACTGTTGGTACTGTAGTAACAATACAATAATGGTAAGGACAGTGTTACCCACAGGCAGACTAGGCAATTGGCTAGGGCTCCATCAAAATGCCATCTACATGGTCCTCCAACAATCAGTCTTGTCATGGTAAAAATCAGCAAAAGTAACTTTGCGCTGACATACTTTGTGTGGCATAATATTTGTGAGGACCATTTTAAGACAAAATACCTAATGCAGTTCTGAAGCCCACACAAAGGAATGAGTAATGCATGTACTATGAAATGAAAGAGAACTGTTAAGGTTGGCCAACACGAATCCCAGAATTTAAGCAAATAGGTAGGTCTACTTCTTATGACAACTATGGGGACATGTCCATATTACCATCTTTGAGATTAAACTAGCTTGTCCCCAACACTTTTCTTAAAAAAAAAGAAAAAAAAAAAAGAATATAATTATACAAGAAGCACATCCCGATAATTTGCCATTGTAAGGCACCACTTTCCAAGCCAAACCTACACTTTTGCAATTATGGTTTACTGATGTGAAAAATATGAATGCCAAATGTAAGCCATTAACTCAAGGGATAACGATGTTATAATGGTGTGTGTGACGTAAACTATGCTGAAACACAATCACAATCATATTAGCAATGGTTTTGCACCTCTCTATAAGGCTGAAACTAATGAATTTCCCTCAATATAACAATCATAAAAGGAAAACTTCGGTCATTTGAAACGTTGGCAGGGTGGTGGTGGTTAGCTATGCTAGTCAGTTTCACTGTCGGCAAAGTCTGGACCATTTGTTTATCCGCCACAGTTCACCACACATTTAGCATGATATGTCTATGGTCATGATATATTACAACTGTATATCCTCATAAACATGTATATTATAGTAAACGTAGAATATACCACAATGAAAGAAGGAAAAATCACCTGATGATCGATTCCTTTTCCTGACACCCGTACACGGAAGAAACAAGACTGACTTATTTTCTACTTAGGTTGAAAAATCTGAAAACAAGGCGTTATTCTCGCCATCTAGTGTTGTGGAGTAGAAATTAAATTGTCAACTAGGTAAATACAGTAGGCCTATTTGAAATGGTAGGTCTACAATTTGAATTGGGCTACAAAAACATGAAATCACAAGACTCATGAAGAGACTGTTATTTTAGCCAACATAGATTACATTTTGTAGTGCAGTTTTGATGTGTGCAGGTGTGCGTGCGTGCATGCGTGTCTGTCTGTCCGTCTGTCTATGTCTGCATTGGATTATTAGGCCTATATAAGGACAAAATCTTCTTGACTGAACATTGTGTGGGTAATTAATTTCCCCACACAATTAAGGAAGTACTGTATCTGGACCTATGGTTATATAGGACACCTTAGACACACATTGATCTCAGCCCCAGGTCAGGTGTGTGTGTGTGTGTGTGTGTGTGTGTGTGTGTGTGTGTGTGTGTGTGTGTGTGTGTGTGTGTGTGTGTGTGTGTGTGTGTGTGTGTGTGTGTGTGTGTGTGTGTGTGTGTGTGTGTGACGGAATGCAGTGAGTGCTATGAGGGTTACTCTGCATTGTTAACATGTTAATCTGCATTGCTGTCTTTCATATGATGTTGGCTACTCAAAGATGCAGTGGATGGCAAACTTGTTCAACCATGTGCAGGTACACAGCCTACCACATTAGGCCTTGCCAAATATAAGGCATGCCGGCCTTGAAGTCAATAGGCCTTACATTGAAATGAGAAAGCTGTCATTGTCAACCCATCAGTTCCACAAACAAAAATAATCACACCTAATAAAGCCATCAACCACACATAGCATACCACACATAAAACTGCATTTCTGCCTGCACTTAGTCACACTATTCACACAACCTACTAGTATGACCAAATTGCAGTACGTTTTGCAGCTAAAGTCTATTTCTGGATATTCAAAATGGTGAACATGGAGAAGATCCACCTTTTCATGTATGAACTTTTTTTTCCCCGGTCATAATGAAAACTTGAAATTTGATGGTGGTGATAAGCATTCGTTAAAAAAGGCAACATTTGTGAATGGGCAGCATGAATTCAGGATACTATACATGTAAACTACGTAGAATATTACACAGTGCACAAAGCCACAGCAATTTTTTGTGCTACCTATTTCCACATGCTTTGGTCGGATGTTGCTCAGTTTAAAGTTGACCTGGCATAATTATGGCCTCCTCATAAACTTTTATTTCCCAGTGTGGGTTTCAATGCAGCGTCCTTTCATGCCTGCCCAGCGTCTTCCTCTGGGATGCAATAAAACGATCCATTCATGTGTAGATAGATCAGAGGTGACTGGTCATTCATAAACTACCAGGACGTACATTCCGTTCACAAGAGACGCACAAGTGAAATTGTGAAAAGTGTGTGTCACTGTACAGGAAGAACTTTTGCTTTCTAATAAACAGACAGAACATATAGGTAAACAATTTTAACTTGTTGTTCTGTATATTATGTGCACTTTGTATCTGCTAGTGATGTTGGCTATGATTACAGTATGTCCTTGAATGTACTGTAAGTCGTCAGACTTGTATCCCAAAGGGTGCCGGTTCGACTCCCAGTGCTCTCCCCCATCCTCCATGACTGAGGTATACCCTGAGCATCGTACCGTCCCGCCGCACAGCTCCCTTGGGGTACCATAGGGGGCTGCCCCCTTGCACGGGTGAGGCATGAATGCAATTTCATTGTGTGTGCAGTGGAGTGCTGTGTCACAGGGTACAGTGGAGTGCTGTGTCACAATGACAATGCAATTCAATTTCGTTGTGCGCAGTGTGCAGTGGAGTGCTGTGTCACAGTGTGCAGAGTGCTGTGTCACAATGACAATGGGAGATTTCCAGTTGGGCTTTCAATGTGGAAGAGGCCTAACTGGAACGCCAACCATTTGGCCATTGACAACAGAGCAAAAACCAAGTATTGTACAATGCAGCAAAGAAGAGTGTGTTGCCTCTGAAATGCTTGCTTGCAGATCAGGGTGTATTGAGGTTGGATATGAATGAAGATTATGTTACTCCTGACACTTGTATCAGCATAACACAAGTGGTTAACACTTCTGTGATGCAAACAATGTTTGATTTTATTCAGCTGACTGAGGCAAGCAATGTCATGACATTGTGACAGGCGGTAAAATTAGGTGAAATTAGCATGTCTCTTTCAGGGTTTTCATTTCCAGATGATTTTATAGCTAAGACCAGGTAGATACTGTATCCCAAAGTGTGAAGTAGGGCCTATATAACGGGCAAAACATCAAAAGGTTAATAGTGCTTTACAATATAGTGATTTTACATTGAACAAAAATGGAAAAGTGTTGAGTAGAGTCTAGTGTAGATCCTGATATACTTCAAAGTGTATTGATCCCAAGGGAAATGAAAATGTCTGTCAGCATTGCCTAAACATTACACATATGAAAGATATCAGTCATTTACACTCATCGTGTATATATACTGCACATTCACCTCTGTATAACCCCAATAGGACCTTTAAATGTTTTCATACATTTATTCAAGCTTCTCTGCTTGTCATCGCGCCAGTCTATAGTCTGCACGCCATGCAATCGCATGCCTCTGTACCACTGCCGTGGCGCAGCAGCAGTAAAACCCTGTTGTTTGGCCCTGCACCCTTTAGATAGATAGGCCGAATACAAACAAGGCTGTGTATCTATCTCAGAAGATTCCCCACTATCTCCCTCGCATCTGCCACACTCCCTATCTCTTACGTCTAGCCCAGATACTGTTTTTCTCCTCAACGCTCTGTTATCTCGCCTTCATCTGTGTAGTACTTTGTACTTAAGCCATCAGGAACAAAATCACTCGAAACAGAAGCATTTATACACATAGTCAGCAGCCACTGGAAGCAAGCATGGTGATAAAAAAAAACTGCAAATGATGTGCTACATGGTGGCATCCTGGCTGGTTTGTTACAATTGGCAACAACTTGTGTTGTTGGCCTGGTTTAGCTGCTTGAAGATGTGCCAGAGGAGAGGCCTTGGTGTGGTGCCCTTTGCCCGCATCATATTTTTGAACAGATTGTCTGGCGTTTACAATGGGGCTGTCAAGGTTTCCACACACTACACTTTACATAAAAGCTTGACACAGCATCTTTTTTGTACAGGATGGGGTCAGTTGTAAATATTGTGTAGTTCAGGAACGGCTTTGTTTTTGTCGTTTGGAAAAATTAGGTTAAAGAGTGAAGGCGGTTGATTTGTTGTTGAGGGCCAACAAGAAGGATTGTAAAAGAAAATTCACCAATATGTTCTGTAACATTTTTATTAATGCTCATGTGCATATAAATATGGCATGTATTTGACGGAATAATAAAACTGCAACCATGAGAGCCTCCGGTATGCTGCTACTGTTGTTGCTGCTGCTTCTACTACAACTAGAACTGCTTCTATCAGTGACAACAGCAACAACAACAACAACATAAAAGTGGAATAAAGAAACAGAATGGGCATCTCCAGTTTGTACTACTAGTGACATTTCCGCCTGGCAGGGATTGGGCGGAAAGCATACGGTTCTTCAGTTATCTGTGTGAGAGGCTGGGAGTGTGTCTATTCATCACACTGATTTTTTTGTTTGCTCTATAACTTTTGAACGGGTGGACGGATTTGCCGCATATCTTGTGCGCTACTCGTTCACGAACGTCACAACACTATATCTCGTACTTTTTGCTCATTTACTGATGATTTAAAAAACTGATGTGATGGGCAGCTGTGGTGTTATGGTTAAGGACATGGACTTAAGATCAGAGGGTTGCAGGTTCAAATCCCACCCTTCCACTCCCTACTTCACTCCATGGCTGAGGTGCCCTTGAGCAAGGCACCAAACCCCATACTGCTCCGGGGACCATAACCAATACCCTGTAAATGACAGTAAGTGTCTTTGGATAAAAGCATCAGGAAAGTGTAACGTAATGTAATGTAACATGCACAAACTCTGCCTGGCCTGATACGGTATTCCCCACATATTGTATGCTAATGACTTGTCTTCATTTAGTCACTTTGGATAAAAGCATCTGCCAATTAATGTAAATGATTTCATACTAAAGCACATATATTTACTTTATCCTTGACATGATATGACATTATTATATAGATAGGATTCAACTGTATTGTGTAATCCAATCTATCTAAAATCTAATCAATCTAAAAATGTGTTGAGTCATGTCCTGCGTCAGTCCTCTTATTCCCATGAACTAACCCTCCCTTTTCCTTTGAATATCCACTGAACGCAATAAAATTTCTCTCACAAGACATTCTCTCATATTTACTGTATTATAGATAAAGTAGGTTAAATAACGACTTTCAGAAATGTCTTTTAGTGTAGTGTCAGCACAAGGTCATGATTTGCCTTTTTATGGTCTTTTTGAACATTACAATTCACTTAGCTAACGCTTTCATTTTATCAAAGCGACTTACAGCTATTGTTATTTGTCAGGGTATTGGTTACAGTCCCTGGAGCAATGTGGGGTTAGATGCCTTGCTCAAGGGCACTTCAGCCATGGATGGAGATGTAGGGAGAGGTCAGGGGGATTCGAACCTGCAACCCCCAGATTGAAAGACCAACTCTCTAACCACTAGACCACATTCAGTTAATCCTACTTGGCTTCTCCTCTGCCGCTCCTTCCTTCATGACTTCCTTCCTGGAAGTATCGAGGTGCTTTCCATATGTAGACATTCAAGATTATGTAAGTAATGGAAGTTAACTAAACCATATCTCACAAGCATATATACGCCAGGATGCGATGACATGGGTTTATAGCCAGAACTTCCTGGTTTAAAAAAAATTAGGGGATTTTTTTGAAGGGTAGGATTAGATTAATTGGATGGCAAGTTGTTTTTTCTGCTGTAAGAATGCACTCAAAGAATATTCATTCAAAATTCAAATTTGATTCCTTTGTAATAAATAGTGGTTGACAACACATTGTGCAAGAGAAAAAGCATCCATGCAATGAAAGACAGTTATGCAGCATTGTTTTTCCCCAGCAAGTCTTATCGTAAACGACTTCCAGACTGCCTGGTAAAATAGGCATGTGATTACTTAATTTACTGCCCGCGGTCCACTGATAATACGGACCCACCAAGGTGGGAAACCTGTTAATGAACAACCCAGGCCATGCCCGCACCTGCTTGAGGTTACAACCCTCTTGGAAATGGCATAAAAGTGATGTCACCACACGAGCCCACCACATGAGCCACACTCCAGTCACGGATAAGCAACAGTTGGTTGTCTCACACTGCCTGAGGACTACAGACAGGCATTTCATCCAAAGCGAGTGCAAGGACTTTGCTATACAGTCTTCCTGCAGATTGACAAGTCATTCACTCACCAAGTGAACACTGAACTGCATTACACAGTTCGCTCTACCACAGTATACACTTGCACATATAGAAGTGTACTGTATACCCCCATGGCCATGAATAAAGGTAAACGTATGGGGATCATCCTCCGGCTGGTCCTCCTCTTCTCCGGCTTCAGCTTCATCTGCCTGGGGGCCTACCTGAAGTCCCTGGACGCCGGGAGCGACATCTCGGTGGCCGACATCTTTGCCTACATCCTGGTGGCGGGAGGCTTCATGCTGCTACTGATGGGGGCCTTCTGGTCCCTCGTTCACGGCATGAAGAGCAACCTGTACCGGCAGCAGCGGAGGCAGAGGAGACACAGCGCATCGCAGATGTACATCTACACCGTGGACAGGTGAGGACTGGCTGCCGTGCTATTCAGAATGTGACTGTGAAGGATACTGTAGGTCCTCATAGTAGTAAAACAGTAGTTAAGGTGGGTTCATTCTGAACCAGATGTACATCTATACCGTGGACAGGTGAGGACTGGCTGCCATGCTGTTAAGGATGTGACTGAAGGATAGCCTACTGTGTGTCCTATTGGTAGTAGTAAAACAGTAAATTAGAGATACTTAAAGGGACAGTTTGGTCAATTTCAACATGCAGTTGTAATGCTCACACTACCCTGGACTTGTCAGTGCCTGAGATTTTTTTTCTCTTCTTCTTCAGCCGTTTCCGAGATCCTGGTCATTGTAATGGGGGCAGCGCTTTGTTTACATTTCAAAAAAACATTTTTATTTATTCCTAAAAAACATCCAAAAGGTTATAAACATCAGCAGACAACTAGCAAACAGCAGTACCTTTTGGGAAAATATTTGGAGTTGGCCTATGTTTCACTTTTTAAAAATGTAAACAAACGCTGCCCTCATTAGAATTGCTCATATCTCGGAAAGGGCTGAGCCGAAAAATGTGGCATCACCAGGTACTGACAAGTCAAGGGTAGCGTGAGCAATACAACTGCATGTTGAAATTGACCAAACTGTCCCTTTAAGGTGGGTTCATTCTGAACCAGGTGTACATCTACACCGTTGACAGATGAGGACTGGCTGCCGTGCTATTCAGGATGTGACTGTGAAGGATTATGTCCTCCTTGGGGTCCCAGAACTTTTAGGTTCTTTAGAGAATGTATTGAGTTCCTCAGAGAAATGATTGGGTCTCCCACAGCAGGACGTAATGGTCTTTGAGGAACCTGCCAAATTCGACCTGCAAATTGTAGAATAAAGATACTTAATGAGGGTTCTGTACCAGTATGTACCGTGGACAGGTGAGGATGCTGTGATGCTCTGATGGGACTCTTAAGGATGTCTCCTTTACTGTTAGCTTGTCCAGTTACACTTTTATAATGGCTTATTTTTTTTGCATTAATTCGGTATACAATGTGTGCAACAGCAGTAACATTGTCACTTGCATTATACTTAGGGTTAGGGTTAGGGTATGGACAGTGTCAGTACATGATATTACATGTTGATACACTGAAATAGAACCTGTGAAAAAATAAGTGCTTCTGCTACTGTTTGTCTAGTAGCACTAGAATATAATTAAGGATAGCAGGAGGTTCATCTGAACTTAATGTACAATGGAAAGGTGCAGACTCACAATGTCCTCAAGGGTGCAGTGAATGAATTTAGAACTAATTTAGACCACATGATTTCTGTCCAAATTAGAGAGTTGGGTATGCAATTGGCTGGGTTGAGCATGGACCACCTACTGCTTCCTTCCATTTCAGTCACCTTTCCCCTCCTTGTCTAACATTGGGATGTCGGTTAATTAAGGGAAGTATAAGATTTTCCCATCACTGCTACTAATAAAACCTAATAAAATCTAGGTATTACTATAGACACAAGATAACAGGCTGACAGTGTCTGACTGGCTAGGTGATATTATAATTTACGAAATGCCGGTTGCTTCCTGAAATGACCTTTATGTTGATACCAATGAGAGGGGAAATTACCATTGAGTTTGATATCGGCCATAGGTCCAGTCCGTATGCTGCAACGGCAACGCAGTGGTGTGTTCCTGGTGTTTTTAAAAATATTTTATCTCTTCTCTCTGCATGTCCTGATGTTCATTTTTGTCCCTTCAATTGTGTGTTTTTTTATTGGAGTAACAAATCTGTCTTTATGGTTGAGTTTATCTGTATGTTCTGTACTATCTAATGGGCTTGTCTTTACCACTGTCTGTTGCCTTTTGCCTCCATTGACTGATAAACATTACATACATACATTTCTCAAATGGCACAAGACTGCCAATGTACTGTAATCCATAAACAAACGATTATTGAATTAGTAAATGAATGAATGAATGTGGGCATGCACCAACATGAAGATGAAGACATGGATACATACATTATGGTTATCACCTGATGCTTGCAGTGTGTGTGCGTGTCAAGTCAAGTAGGTTTTATTGTCAATTTCTTTACATGCACTGGTCATACAAAGAATTTGAAATTACATTTCTTGCTTTCCCATACAGACATAGACTAATCTAGGTAAGGACATAGACAGTATAGACATAGACAGTACTTATACATGGACTTAAGACAGTATGGACATAGACAGTGCTCATACAGACATTTAAAGTGCAAGACTGGACAACAGAAGACTTGTAGAGGACATACATTAAGAGGTATTTGTTGTGCTTTTGTGCTTTTCCTAAAAAAAAGTCCTTTATAGCGTTCTGACATGGTAATAGTAGCATTTTGAAGAAAAATAAATATTAAAGAGGTCTGTCAAGTACCGTACACCAGCAGCAGTGTGTGTGTGTGTGTGTGTGTGTGTGTGTGTGTGTATGTGTGTGTATGTGTTTAGTGCAGGTAGAAGGTGCGGTGTGCGTGATAGTGTGTATGTCTGTGTGTATGTGTATGAGCTGCGATTTTCAGGGCTCGCGCACTGATGGTAAGCGAGCGGCGATTTTCCCGGTAGAGTTGGCCATTCACACTGACTGTCTGCTCGCGCTGCGGTCCGGTTGAAAATCCCTCCGACCAATGTTTTATTTGGAGTGTGTAGGCCCTATTTGAATGAAATATCACATTGTCTTTGCTGTTTTCGTGCTCAAATTGACTTGTAAGCAACTGGCGGGTCTTGGGAGAGAAGATAACGCGTGGGCACACATGCTGAGCGCTCGCCAGCCGAGGAAGATCTCATCCTCTCACCCACGCTAGGCTACATGACTGATCAATGCACCAAACGCAGCCCAGGTGCCACTAGAAATTAGTATGTCCAAAACCTTGTGTGCCGACCAAAATTTGATAAAAACTTTTAAACAATGTTTGGCACAGCCAGTGTCGTGCCGAAAAGCGAGTCCCTGCCAGAACAAGAGTGCCCTCATTGAAACCAATGTCATTTTTGAGAGAAAAATATACTCATTTTTGCAGAATGAATTACATAATATATGAACTAAAATATGCTTATGAAATATTACTCGTCCTCCACTTAATATGAGCTATTTGACTGAAACTGCAACTTTTGTTATGACAATTAGGCTATTCGATTCCTTTATGGAAATAATAGCCTACTGAAATTGTAACCAGCTCTTTGTAGCCTAATTCTTCCAGAAGGAATGCAGATGCTTTATGGATATGCTTTCCATCCATGCACTCTCCGTGCAGGGGTGGTGGAAAGACACCAAACGTGCCATCACCACCCCCCCGGACCCACGAAACCCACTGCGCTCCGAAGTTGAATTCCTTTTACTTTATTGCTATGTGTGCATAAAGCGCATGTTCGATTTGCTGTAATAGGCTACGACCAGTAGCCTCGACGTGTCTGTCTTTTCTTTTCCTTCTTTCAATATTTAGTAGGCTAACATATGTTTAAGCCTGAAAATATAATAAATAAATAGAAATAATTTGGTATCCATGTCTGGTTAGCGTCTGGGCATTTGTGGTCTTTACCTGGTTCTCCGCACCATCTTATGACAATGTTGAACAATGTTGAACAAAAAAAACGGATGCACACACGTCATACTCTTTTATTACCTCATATTGTTTTTATTGTAGGCCTATTGATTTTTAATTCTGTGTATAGACAAATAAACGTAGGCTAAACTTGACATTTCAGTAAGAGTGTACATTTATTTTACAAGTATACAGAGTTTTAGTAGACAATGCCTACACAGCAGCCTTTACAAGTTGCCTAATGTAGGCTACACTGCAGATAAAGACAGCAGAAAACATCCTTTCTGCCCGGCTTAACCAGAATTGCGTTCCGTCCCTTTCGCTGTGTCTCCTGCGACTCGGCCTGTTGTTTGTGCAGTAGTGCGCTCTTTCCCTTCACCTACCAGTGGGCTCACCACCTAGATCGATGATTTGGTCGATGACTGTAGGCCTATCCAGGTGACTGGACACTTAAAAGACTTTGTAAGGATTTATTTTTAGGCATAGCCTACTTAGATTTTTTTTTGAATGCCGCCTTTGTCCTGAGTGAATTCTGAATCAAGACCAGACTGCGTTGCTGCCACCCTTGTTGAGTCACTAGCCAACTGCACTTTTTGCACCATGGGATTTACAGTATGGACACGGGAGTAAGGACATTGAAGTAGGCTAGGCTAGGCCTACACCTGGACACTTAAAAGACTTTGTAAGGATTTATTTTTAGGCATAGTTTGATTTTTGAACGCCTTTTTATTGATCTATGTTTTTATTGCTATTTGTAACATCACAACAAATAAACATTCAAACTTTTGAAACAATATCCATACTCTGCCTTGCATCTCTCGTGTGTGTGTGTGTGTGTGTGTGTGTGTGTGTGTGTGTGTGTGTGTGTGTGTGTGTGTGCGCGCGCGCGCTCGTGAAAAAAAAAACTCTTGGCCGCAAACTGTTAAACTCACACGGCTTGGAGGGGTGCTTACATAAATTTCAACTGACACCAGTCTTCAACTGTGTGACGCTATGAATGTTTGTCTGTGGGGGAGGGGGTGATTAAACCCCTACACGCACACAAAAGAGCTCGTGGTGTGACAGGTTATCCAGCCTCCGAAGAAGGAGTCATAGTTCACAAGTGTCCACAAGCACTAATAATAATAATAATATTTTTTTTAAAAAAACGTCTTTTTTATTTAATTTAATTGTAGGTAGGCCTATGCAAACTGGATTGGGAGATGGTGAATGAAAGACAGAAAAAAGTCGAGTTTAAATTCACATGGTGGTCTTGTTTAGGGCTCACACTTGTGTTATTATCAAATGCCCTATCAAATGCCCAATGCTAAATAAAACGTGCAATTTGCTGACTGTATTTCTACTACTACTAAAACTGGGGGATGGACAAGCACGGAAGCACAAACACAGGCAGACGCCTGGAGGGGCGCTTACATAGATGTCAACTAACTACAGTCTTCAACTGTGTGACGGAGTGAATGTTTGTCTGTGGGGGAGGGGGTGATTAAACCCCCACACGCACACAAAAGAGCTCTCTCTCTCTCCAACAACACAAGAGGGAGTATTCGCATTGGACGCACTTGTTTAGTCCCTCACAATGTGTAGGGCCTATGCTTGGTTGCCATATTAAAATCAGGTTTTAAGAAGAGCACACACAATCGAATCGAAAGTAGCCTATAGCCAAATATTTTAATTAAATTCGGGCGGTTGGTTGAATCATTCAACTAGCCTAATTAAAAATAGCCTATATAGTAGCCTATATAGGCTTACCACCAACAACAATTATGAAATAATGAAAACAAATTATACTATGTAGCCGCCTTAACAATAGAAGTAATTAGGCCTATTAATGAATTCGTTTGCCAAAAAAATAGGCCTAAGCAAAAAAAAAAAAAAGAATTTCACACTTATCTTAACACTTATCATACTGTCACAGGTGGGGGGTGCGCGTTTGACAGCGGCACCCCCACTTAATACCAACTACCCCGAGGAGCATTGTACACATCAGGAAACACCAAGACAACAAAGTCATTTAAATCAAGTATTTATTTTCTATTTGGAGACATAGTTCTGTATGCATGTGTGTGTGTGTGTGTGCGCGTGTGTGTGGATGTGTAACCAGTTCTCTGTCCGCGGGGTCCAATGGTCCAATGTCTCTGATCAGCACCTCAAACCTCTCACTCGGTCCGTGCGCATCGTAGCCTCCGACAGGTTGGGCGGGGCCACCTGGCTCGTCTGGGCACGCGGAGGCGGATCAGCTGGTGGGGATAGGAGAAGGGTAAACAGGCTTCCAGTCTCTGAATTCGTATGAATAACGCACAGGGGGATGCTAACTCCCATCACCAATTGTGAATAAAATATGCCTACACAGCACGAGTAACTAAGCTACTTATTTAAAGGAGCACACGTGAGCAGCACAGCAACCAACACAGCACACATAAAACGATGGTGTAGGGGTGGCCATCCTCGCTGCGCAAAAAGTCTTTTCCGATCGTGCATTCGCTGGGTCCGGGAGTGAGAGAGTGAGTGAGTGACAGACAGAGCGGGCCAGGGGCAGCACACACAGCGGGAGGAGGCTTCAAGGTGAAGGCTATGGTGACCAGGCGTGGCACTTAACTTCGGTGGTGAGCGTCCTCCACCACCAGCTTTCCAACGCAACCTCTTCGTGACTCTGGCCGCAAACCTCGTTCAGGCAATATGCCGTCCGCGCCATTCGTCTGTTGCTTGTGTCGTCCAAAGGACCGAACGCGTGCCCCATCTTCTCCTGGCCCCATCCGGATACCGGCGTGCAGCTCACCCCCCTCCCAAGGCTGCCCCCCGGCCGCGGTAGTCTCTCCGACCCTTCTCTTGTGCGGTAGCTGTGCGTCTCGTCCTCCTCCGGATCCTCCTCGCCATCTTGCCACCTGCATTCAAAAAGCCCATACCCACCCCGTACACCCAATCACCTTTCTCCCTCTTCCCATTGGCACCTGCAAACATTTGCAATCAGTGAGAATAACAGTTAGTCCAAGTTTGTCACCCCCGTGACAATACGACTGCTGTGTGTGTTTTTTTTTTTTAAATGCAGTGCACAGCCTTTTGTGACACGTCGTGGTGTGACAGGTTATCCAGCCTCCAAAGAAGCGGTCATAAGTGTTCACAATCCGTTCCTGGCATGAATGCAGAATAATAAAAACAAAACACCGTCGACTGGCGGTCTTGTTTAGGGCTCGCGTGTGTGTTATTATCAAATGCCCAATGTTACGTGCAACACAATGTCGTCGCCAAATTTAAAATTCGATCTCTCTCATGCTGGCGTTACGGGACACACTTAATTACAATGGTGTTCCTGTCTGATTGAGTCGGTTTTAATTGTCTTTACCGGTTCAAATTGTAGTAGGTATGCAAACTCTGTATCCTGAGGATACCCGTTCCTGGCTTGAATAGTGCTGAAATAAGTTAGAGACGGATTGGGAGACGGTGAATGCAAGACAGAAAAAAAGTCGAGTTTAAATTCACATTGTGGTCTTGTTTAGGGCTCACACTTGTGTTATTATCAAATGCCCTATCAAATGCCCAATGCTAAATAAAACATGCAATTTGCTGACTGTATTTCTACTACTACTAAAACTGGGGGACGGGCAAGGACGGAAGCACAAACAGACCACAGACACAGGCAGACGCTGCTCTGCAAAAGCGGTGCTATACTGCCCCCCGCATTCCGAATGGCCACAGGGTGTAATGATCACGGTACGCTGCCGCGGCCCGGCACGGTAATGAGCAGATTGAAGTTACACCATCTGTATGTGTGTGTGTGTGTGTGTGTGTGTGTGTGTGTATGTGTGTGTATGTGTTTAGTGCAGGTAGAAGGTGCGGTGTGCGTCTTGTGTGTATGTTCGTGTGTCTGTGTGTGTGTGTGTGTGTGTCAGTGTGTGTATGTTTGGGTTTAGTGCAGAAAGTGCAGTGTGCTTGTGTGTGTGTGTGTGTGTGTGTGTGTGTGTGTGTGTGTGTGTGTGTGTGTGTGTGTGTGTGTGTGTGTGTGTGTGTGTGTGTGCGTGTGTGTGTGCGTGTGTGTGTGTGTGTTTTGAGTTAGTGCAGGTTGAAAGTTCAGTCACAAGTATAGTAGTGCAGGTGGAATGTTCAGTCGCAGATATGGTGGTGGGGGATGGGGGGGGGCTGGGGGTTGTCAGTGGCCTTGCTGGCTAGAGGCTGACAGTGGAGGGAGAGTGGGTTGAGTGTTCAGCATCTTGATCGCTTGGTGCATTGTGCTGCTCGCCAGCCTGGTGGTACGGGAACGGAGGCGCCTGTACCTCTTTCCAGAGGGCAGGAGGCTGAACAGTTTGTGTGCAGGGTGGCTTGTGTCTTTGATGATCATCAGTGCTTTCCGGGTGAGGCGTGTGGTGTAAATGTCCTGCAGGGAGGGGAGTGGTACTCCAATGATCTTCTTCGCTGTGTTCACAACACGCTGGAGTGTCTTCCTGTTTTTCTCCGTGCAGCTTCCTCCCCACACTGTGATGCAGTTGGACACGACGCTCTCTATGGTTCCTCTGTAGAATGTTGTCATGATGGAGGGTGTAGCACTTGCCTTCTTTAGTTTGCGCAGGAAGTAGAGACGCTGATGGGCCTTCTTCGCCAGTGATGTAGTGTTGGTGGTCCAAGAGAGGTCGTCGCTGATGTGCACTCCAAGGAACTTGGTGCTGCTCACTTTCTCCACAGCATCGCCGTCGATGGTCAGTGGTGGCAGTTGTTTTTGGACCCTTTGGAAGTTGACAACAATCTCCTTGGTCTTGTTGACATTCAGCAGGAGGTTGTTGTCTTTGCACCATCTGGCCAGCAGGTCTACTTCTTCTCTGTAGTGAGTCTCATCGCCCTTGGTGATGAGGCCCACCAGTGTTGTATCATCCGCAAACTTCACTAGATGGTTAGTGCTGTGGGTCGTTGTGCAGTCGTGTGTCAGCAGCGTGAACAGCAGGGGGCTGAGAACACAACCTTGCGGAGCCCCCGTGCTCAGGGTCAGGGTGCTCGAGGTGTTGTTCCCTACCCGTACTGCTTGTGGTCTTTGCATCAGGAAGTCCAGCAGCCAGTTGCAGAGGGAGGTGCTGAAACCTAGTTTGTCCAGTTTTCTGATGAGTTGTTGTGGTATTATGGTATTGAATGCTGAACTGAAGTCAATGAACAGCATTCTCACATATGAGTCTTTATTGTCCAAGTGGGTGAGGGCTGGATGGAGGGCAGAGCAAATTGCATCCTCCGTGGATCGCTTGGCTCGGTATGCGAACTGGTAGGGGTCTAGGGTGGGGGTAGGGTGGCTTTGATGTGTGACAGGACTAGCCGTTCGAAGCACTTCATGATTATGGGCGTCAGTGCTACAGGACGGTAGTCATTGAAGCATGATGGTGATGATTTCTTCGGCACAGGTATGATGGTAGCAGCTTTGAAAAGTGATGGGATGACTGCTTGCTCCAGAGAGATGTTAAAGATGTCTGTGAAGACACACAAGTGTGTGTGTGTGTGTGTGTGTGTGTGTGTGTGTGTGTGTGTGTGTGTGTGTGTGTGTGTGTGTGTGTGTGTGTGTGTGTGTGTTTTTCTTTACAGACCAAATGAATGAATGCATAATACTGGAGTCAATTACAGGTGACAATACTTACAGTGTGTATGTATGTTTTTTCCTCTTTACAGACCAAACCTTTACCCTCCCACGTACGAGGAGTCCGAGGCCAGAGGGCATCGGGCCATCCCTATTGGTCCATCGTCGGTGTGGCTGGGCCTGGCGCCGCCGCTCTACACCCACTCCAGCACCGAGGTGGTGAACGAGGCCTTCAGCCACGAGGAGCCCCCGCCCTACCAGCAGGCGCTTGGTCACGGTGCCCCCCGTCCAGAAGACCCACTGGGAGAGCCCCACCAGTCACAGCACGGCCGTGATGCAGAAGCAGGACACTCCTACCACCAGACTCTGGGTCAGGGTCCGACTCCTGCTGAGGCACTGGGGGCCCACCAGTCACAGCAACACAGCGACGAAGCAGGTCACCCCTAAACCTGGACCTACTACTGCTGTCACAAATCACAGGACAGCAGCAGAGTTTTGAGGGCAGCACAGTGTGCTCCACTCTCTGCTATGAAGCCTCAGCTCCAGCCGAGACACTGGACTGGAGCCCGAGTCTCAGCTGTGTTGAAGCAGGACACTTATGAACTCTGGCCTACAGTACTTCTACAAATCAGAGGGCAGCACCACGGTCCAAGTGTCGTGCACTGTAGTGTGCTCCACTGTGCTACGGTCCCAACGTCACCGGAGACACTGGAGCTCGACTCTCAGGAGTGATGAAACGGGACACTACTTTACTACTTTACTACAAACCACAGGGCACCAGCACAGTCTGTGAGAGCAGTGTAGTGAATTGTAGTGTGATGTGCTCCACTCCGCTACAGCATGACGTATCGTTCAGTGGAGCTGAAGACAGGGCACTTGCACTGGTAGGCAGCACTTAGTCTCTCTCATGTTGGGCATGGGGAAAGACAAAGTACAGCGCACGGTAGCATCCGTAAAAGAAGCGCTGACGTCTGTTGGCTACTTTAGTCCTGTGAGCTTGTTTCTGGCAAAAGTATCCCCAGCGCTGACACAGTAGCATGGAATGCCAGTGCCGTGAGTGTGTTTTAGTAGGTGCTAGAGATATGAAGCAGCAGGCGACACAATGTGGTATGTGTGTGCTGACTGAGGGGGTGTGTTGTGAGGGAGAAAGCTCTGAACTGAAGTGCCAGGAGAGGCATAGTCACATACTGTAGGTAGGCATCCACCATCATGCCCATGACATCACAGTTTACAGCACTGGCCTACGCTTTACTTCACTCAGAAGGTTGCTATGGAGTACTGGAATACTTCTAGAAGCGTCCAGAAATCATGCATCAGGCATGTCAGGTGTAGAAATGGCCATGGGTTGTCTGGGGCGACCCACTGAATGAGTGACGGCTGAAGAAAGCTGAACATTCAACCCACCGCAGTGGCAGTTTTCAGCAGGGGGCGACTTTTAGTTCTCTTATACGTATTAAGTTAATAGTTTTATATCTGAAATGAGTGGTGCATTCAATGCGCCACTCGCCTGAAATTATTTCAAATTTGCTGATGCATCAGACCAGTGGGGGTTTTGCATTCCTGCAAAAGAGTATAGGATTGCCTCCTTTCACCTCAACCTGCCAAAGTACACTCAAGTTATTTTAGGGCTACATAAAAGACCGTCTTTCAATTACAACGCTGGTGCACAGACGCTTTGCACGGATGCTGCACCTGGACTAAGGGTTAAAGTTTAAATAACTACTTAGTGTGGCTTTAATGCAGATAATGTTAGTGAAAGTAACTTACTATCTACCATTGTAGTAAAATACACATGTGAAATGTATTTTACATGTTTTCATGCTATCCTGTAATAGGCATGTGATAAAGTGTTGCGATGTATTGTTGTAACCTTTGCAATAAATGCATAGCTATGGGGCTGTGACTTGCGGCCAACTTTTTGTACCTGAATCTGTGTCGTGCATTTTTCTTTTACAGCCTAGACGTTCCGTCACTGCTTGTAAAGATTAACTTCAATTCAGTCCCTCCGAGACAATATCTCTCAATGAAATCTATAAACAATAAAACGCACAGAGACATTTTGTCCCAGACAGGTGGGTAAAGTGAGATGGTTTTACAACACAATACAAAGTACCATATTAGGGCAGCTAGGCCGTGTCTCTCCACATGATCAAGTGAACTCCACTTCCAGAGTTGGCTTTGATGAAAGGTGTCTGATCTAGATTAAATCACACGATAAAAAGTGGAACACAAGTTGGCACCTTTCATCACCTCCAGAGGTCAAATACAGTGGACCACTAAGTAGCAATAAGTGATGACACAGCACTGGTCGCATTTGATATTACATCATTTCTTGCCTAACAAGCAGCACACGACAGCACACAGACTGATTGTAAGGGTTCAATTTTTTCTATCAAGGAAGTAGAGTTGCTTAAAATTTTTCCACCACAAAGATTAAATAGTCTGCCCCCACTCTAATCAGAACAAGAGAAAAAGACTCCAAGCACACGCACACAAAACAGATTAATCAACTACAGCAAGAGAAGGCAAGCACACATAAAAAGTTTTATTTCCCGCCGACCTTAACAGCTCAGTACTGCTGAGAACAATGTGTTAACCTGTAAAGGTTTCCATGGAATATTGCACTGCGGTCCATGTTGCACTACAACCATTGATGCTCATGCCAGCCTGTGGGCACAATGCCTTCATGTTTGCTTCTTGAAATGTAACTGCTATTGTCATTCAGTGGATGCTGTTGTAATATTCCCCCCACGCCTTTATTACATTAACAACATGGCTGATAAAAAGAAAATAGCATGCACTGCAGCCGTGGTCATTGTGCCACGTGGACTGCAATATTTACTAATTATCACTCCTCTTGCTAAATTAGGCCTACTATAACTATGGTGAGATAAGTAATTTAAGCCCTTTTTTAAACAGAAAACGATAAAGCAATTCACATTTCATATGTAAAAAACTATAATGAATGAAAAAACAACGTATTTCCCGTACCACCAGTCCATGTAGAACAAATGACCTGTAGTCCATGTTATGTATTCTTTAAAACAGTAAAACTGAACTGTGGCCTTAAAATCCTATGAATTATCACTTTTATAAATTATACAATAAAATAACGAACTGGGTTTCACTTTCAACATACAGAAGCAAAAAAATGCATCCCTTTCTGAAGAAAGTGACACAACTGTGCACAGTGTTGGCTGCAAAGCTTTATATATAAAAAGTGTCTGTTATTTAAAGAAAAACCCAAAAAATGATAAAAGTAAAAAATAAGATTGATTGCTTTTCTGCTTCAGTTCGTGTGCCAGGCAGTTTGAACAGGAAACTGTAGGTACTCAAATTGCATATTGGAGAGTTCAAAGGCATTGTAATTTAGCACTGGCATATTGGCCACAATAACGTGCATCAAGGCCTGCTGTAGTACTACCATACATTGAATTTGCTGTCTGCTTGCACTGACCAGTGTAAAACTAACACTATCCATATGTCATCAAAATCAGTGGTCCAATGGTCAAAGCTCTGTCTATACTATACATGAAGGCAATCGGAAAACGCATCTTGGAAACATCCTGTTTATGTTTATGCCCTGAATCTGGCCTCAGTGACGTGGGATGTGCATACTTTTTATTCTAAAGAATTTTACCAGACCAACCAGCTTAAGAAGTTGAAACTACCAACACAACTGAAGAAGAGGATGAAACTTTAACAGATAGTGAGGTGCAACATACCGTACATCTCTTCACTCACAAGACACAAAAACAGAATCCTTTGACAAAGTTCATTCTTAATACTTTGCCCTATGGTGAATAGAAAATACAAGTGGTGTGTAGAAACATTTAAATAAAGACAAGTAATACAAGAAAATGAAGAAGACAATAAAGCTATGCTCCCTTGTATTACTCCACAGGTTATCTTGTATAGTGTTCCGCCCCTGCTGACAACCTCATTGCTTCCGTATTGAAAGTGCTTGCATTAATGTTAAGGCACCTCAAATTCAACAGGCTTCAGAAGAGAAACACAGGCATTTCATTAGAACAGACAGAAATTAAATGACAATCAGTGACGAGCAACCTGGATTAATTTACAGTTTACAATCCAGTGCCACATATTCCAAATGTCCAGTTCTACCTGTTCAATTCAACCAGGTGGACATTCAGCCAGGCAATTTCCTGGTTGAGTTGGACAAGTAAAACCAGGTCATTTGGAATATGTGCAACGGGATAGTAAACTGTAAATGAACTGTAAATGTGGAACTGGATTATAGCTAATTAATCCAGTTTGCCCACCACTGATGATAATGTCGTAGAGTCAAACAAAACAAATACAAACAAAAATATATAAAATAATAAAAATCATATAGGGAGCTCTCTGTTCACACGTTGTGATTCCACATCTCACACAAAGACATCCGAGATCTTGCTACTAAATTAGTGGTTTGAAAAGCTGTCTGTGCTTTGATCAATAAAACCGTTCAGCTATGGCTATATTCCAACACTATGATAAGGACATGATGCACATTGAAACAGTTGCTCAGTGGCAAACAGGCAAATGTCTATCCCCACGGTGGGATAATAAAGGGCATACTTACTTACTTACTGACCTTGTGCTGCAGGCTCACAAGGGTGGTCTATCAGTGCATAGTCTAGAACAAAGTGTGTGCACACTCAACAAGTTTACATTTTGCGTGTTCAAAACGGTGGCCAGGGAAGGAGTTTGGTGACGTCGATGTCAGTGTGAAAGCAACAGCAGTGTGCATAGTGTCCTGGTGTTGCTCTTGATGATGATACTCTACTCTCTAGCACATCGACAGTAAGCTGGAGAGGGGGACGAAGGATGGAGCATGGAGATCTGGAGATAGTGTGTGTGTGTGTGTGTGTGTGTGTGTGTGTGTGTGTGTGTGTGTGTGTGTGTGTGTGTGTGTGTGTGTGTGTGTGTGTGTGTGTGTGTGTGTGTGTGTGTGTGTGTTTTAAGTGTCAAGATGTGGAGAGTGCAGAGAAAGTCTGGGACTCTGTTCTGTATGTGTGGACATCTGACTCGTGGCTTTGGCCCCTGATGAGGAGTGGTAGTCCGAACAATCGGGTGGAGAAGGTTTACCTGACCGTGTGTGTGTGTGTGTGTTTGTGTGTGTGTGTGTGCGTGCATGCGTGCGTGCGGGTGGGATGAGGTGAGGTGAGGAGGTCTCAGGACGATGATGGCCGTCATGCGATGGTCTGTCCAATTGGGGAAAGCTGGAGTGGGTTGGCGTATGGATGGAAAAGGATTTCTGTACGTTCTTGCTCTCCAACTTCGTTGATGGATGTTTTGAGGTGGGAAGTGGTGAGGACGTGGCTTTAGGTGATGATGGTAGGCCCTCGGCGGCCGGTCCGCTCGTGAATGTTGGAGATCTTCAGTGCAATCGCGATGAGAGGGCCCAGCACCACCTGTGAAGTGATTGAGACATTGGCAGGAATTGTTATGACTATGGTTTGCTTTAAAATGTAAATATCTGTTCATGCTACAAAAAAAGTGCATATTGTGGATTGGCTTGGGCACAATTCCTGGTGCTGAACCAAAACATGACGTGTTTTTGTTTTTATCTGTTTCTCTTTGCACACTCCTTTGGATTTCTTTTCTTTTAAGTTCTTTTTATGCTGTTTATTCATTCATTGGCATGATGACGTTTCCAGACATTTCTTCAGATTCATTAACTCAAGTGAATCTGAGGAAGGCCGCAAGTACAAAACATCATTATGCCAATGAATGAATGAACAGCAAAAAAAGAACTTAAAAGACGAAAAATCCAAAGGAGTGTTCAAACTTTAAAAAAAAAAAAGAAAAAAAAAGAAAACCCAAAATGTTCATAGCCTACACAAAGACACAAACAACATCAAAAGGTCAGTCTTCAAAGGGTATCAAAGTCTCTTGAAACAAAATACTGTAAATGCCATAAATACAAACACCACAAAGCAATGGAACAGCAGTAGTGTGTATATGTGTAAACACTTTCAGAAGAATAAACTTGCTTGTTTGGGACATCTGCATAAGAAAGCATGGCAGGAACTGCACAGGACAGAAACACATCAATACTGTATCTGGATTTGCAGGCCAAAACAACCCTTCCCACCACTTACCCTAGTTTCTATAAAGTCATTGACCCCTACATCTTTGTCCACACTAGCAATCAAACCTTGTTACATGATTCATTTATTGTTTTTCTTCAAAAAGATTTGATTGTCCATGCAGGCCTGGTAATCATTGTGTGGCTGTAAACTAGCCATAGATTATCAACCACATAAAGTTGCTATCGACTCACGAGAACAACAACTGATTAAGACATGCCCATTGATGATGTGTAACTGATAATACTCCAGATGGACTGTTTGATAGCATACAAATAAGCTTAATTACATTTTAAATTGTCACCAGTAGTAAGGCTTTGAAAAAGCTGGTGGTTGGTACATCTATGGATGCATTCATGGCACAATGAAAAAATTTACAAAAATTAGTGTCAAAGAAATTCTATGAAAGTCCACAACAACTGTGATTGAGATTCTAGACTGCATGCATGATGCTCTGATGTAAAAATGCATGTTTCTGGGTAACGTGGACAGCAGAGGTCCTGACATACAGTTTAGTAATAGTTTAGAAAGTTAATATGCATGTCTGCAAGGCTTATTAAGGACTGGTGCATATCTTTTTTTCTGCAAGATGACATAGCATATCATTTAGCACATTGCTTTGCAACCACTGTCGGGGAACAATAGTGTGCCATAGAAAATTATAGAATGACCGTACATTGTTTATGTAGGCAATTGGGATTTATTTTCAGTTAACATTTACAATTGGTGGTATGCCTTGGCATTTTTGTCCTCATGCTCAAAAAGGTGTGCCTTGGCTCAAAAAAGGTTGAAAACCACTAACTTTGCATACAGACAGGATATCCCTTCTATCAACTGAATAATAAGCTCTGCACCATGCACCGTATTTATCTAGCCAAACTGCAACCAATACAGGTCATCAATCAGTCTGGCCATGATAATATTGTCAGCCTTTGCCTTTGAGATAAACCACATAACACAGAGATGTTTCATCGAACACTTATCACTGCCACAATGCCAAAGGGACAAAGATGCCAGTATGCCAAGATACCACAATGCCAACTGGACTGACGATGCATGTTTATCTGCAGATAACGCTCCACATTAATTCTACCTAAGGCCAGCCGCACATTGGCTCCGACAGCACTGCGGCGCACTTTCGCTTCCGACATAATTCGGACCCCCCCAAACCCAATTTCACACGAACATAGCATTGTCAAGCTATGTGAAAGTCAATGGGCGGCGTTTCTGAGCTCCGGAGAAATCGTGACCTCCACCCTCTTCGTCGGGAAGCAATTAAGTTTGAGCAGCTCCAACGGCCCTGCTGGGTAGAGGCGTGTTCAAGGCATTGATTCGGTTTAAGCAGAGACATTCTATTGGGACTAAGAAAATGTTTGGTTTAAATTTCGGCACAGTCTGTTCTGTCCTCGACCAGTAGCAAGCCGAGGGAGGCGGGTTAATCAGGCCGTTTGGGAAACTTAATTCGTTATCTTCTTGGTCAGACCCACATCTCGGTGCGAGATTTGAAAGTCAATGATAATCAGGCAAAACATTGGCACCTCAAGACCATCAATCCACCGGGGAATGGCCTGTGTGCCAGATTACCATTCCAGGCCTGATTCATGTATGAGAGGTGCAAGGAGGGGGGCGCGGTGAGGAGGAAGTGGGATGATGACAGACATGGGACCAAAGGTAAGTCAAGGTAAGAAAAACAGAACAGGAACAAGAATAACAACAACAGGAAGGAGGTGACGAGGGGTCTGTAGTCTAACGGCTGAGGTGAAATACAAGTCAAGGACAGGGAACTATAAAAATCACACTCGGGTAAAAACAACACCAAAATGGATGAGATTAAGTCACTCATAAAAACTACAAAGTTTAAAACTTCATATAAAATTGACACTGAGGTAAACAACTCCCAAATAGGTGAGAAGTCCTCTCGTAAGAACTGAGTAGTTTGACTTTTACTGGCCGTGGCGTGACTCCATAAAATCGGTCAGGTGTACTAGTAACATGTGAGTAAACATTATCATTTACAGTACTGTACATAATAATCTTCTAACGTCCATCGTAGCCTCTTACTGTGGATGGGTCCGTCGACGGGCCTATTCACTCTTTGCTCAAAATATTCAACTACATCATAACAACATTGCTATGACATTATAGAGAACCTTAAGTAACAGATTAAGACTTGGTCATTACAATTTTGCTGACAGGTAAAGCCCAACTGGGCAACTCCCATAGTCATTGTGACACAGCACTCCACAACACACAAGTAGACACTGCACATTATGAAATTGCATTCATGCCTCAGCCGTGCAAGGGGGCAGCCCCCAATGGCGCCAGAAAGGGAGCAGTGCGGTGGGACGGTACCTCAGGGTACCTCAGTCATGGAGGAGGATGGGGGAGAGCACTGGTTAATTACTCCCCCCACCAACCTGGTGGGTTGGGAGTCGAACGGCAACCTTTGGGCTACAAGTCTGATGCCCAAACCGCTTACCCATGACTGCCCTATATATAGCATATAGGGAATAGCATAGGCTCTATGCAAAGGGGTTAATGGACTGCATTTATATAGCACCTTTCCACTCCTTCTAGCACTCAAAGCGCTTTATATTGTATGCCTCACATTCACCCATTCACACTCACATTCACACACCGGTGGCCGTGGCTGCCACGCAGGGTACCACCCTGCCACCAGGAGCAACTTGGGGTTAAGTATCTTGCTCAAGGACACACCGATGGAGTCAGGCCGAGCGGGGCTCGAACCTGCAACCTTTGGGTTGCCGAACGGCTCCTCTACCACCGCCCTTAATACTTGCTCTCCGACTCACTTTTGTCCAAATAATTTTAGACCATTAAGGCCTAATGCAAAACATTGGTTTTAATGCAGAACATGTTATGTATTGCATGAAACATTTAAGCCATTAAAACACAGCGTTATACATTTGCTGTTACCAGAATGGCAATGACCGAGTCATAGTGCATTACTAAAGGCCCTCTGTTATGTCATAGTAGAGTAATACTATGGTAATTAACCTTTCCATGACTATTACAGCGTGCCACTGGTGGTACGGCGTGCATTTTGGGGCTACGCTTCTATCTGGGCCGGGACTCCCTGGAGGAAGTGATAATGTATCTCAATTGGACCTTTCCTGATTACAGGACATATGAAATAATAAAATATAAATATAAAATAAATTATTTAAAAAACCGTACACAACCCTCGTCAGACACAAGAGATCTCATTAACCAAGAAGAAAACAAACATTCCTGGGGGTAATTCCCGTGCGATGACCTCTTATTGATAAAACATTCATCTCTATCGCTCATTAATTGAATTGTAATAATACCAGCATTGTAAAGCACTTAACACACCCACATTGGAAAGGTCTATAAATCTACTTGGAGACTACACGAGTTAATACCTACTGTATACTGTAAGGCTATACTCAGAGTTGTTCATCTTTTTTTCCTTACTTAACTTGTGTAAATATCGTGGTAAAGTGGTACTACCGGTATATACACAAAATTTCCGACAAAAATAACCAAGTTAACTTCAGGGTTGCAAGAGAAGTATCACAAATATATAAAGTAAATCAGTAACTGTACACACAAGAATCATAAAACATTGTTATTGTACAGCGATATGTGGAGCCATATAAAGTTTTTTTAGGGCAAATCTAATGAAGGCCACTATGACTTTAAAGGGGAAGTGCGGCATGTTTGAACGCAAGGCCAGGCACGAGACTGATTTATTTATGAAGCACATTCCATGCACTATGCAACTCAATGTGCTTTACGAAGAAGTGTAGCTACACTGAAGTTATATTCCTTTGCCAAACGTGCTCAAGTACTGTCAAATTCCCTTTGAACACAGTATAATTAAAAAAAAGAGTAAGCCTAAGCATGACGGATACTCAATCACTCAAATGTTAGTTGAACAAGTGTAGGTTGTAATTATTACAATTTACTTGAAGATGAAGGCAGAACTGACTGCCTGCCGTTAGGCGAATGTGTAGTGGGCAATGAGTGAAATGGGAATGAACAGGCATGAGGACAGTGAGGTAGTGTTGGTCATTAACCCATTAAGATTGAGAATAGAATCTGTGCAACACATCCTTCCAGTCTGGCTGCAGCATCCACTGTATATGTATTTACCTTAATCAGTGTTGACAATCCTGTTCTTTTTTTTTACAACAAATGTTACCTGTGTGTTATGAAATTTAGCTACAGCGCCGCCAGTTAGTATTGGCACCCCTTACAAAGTGTGCAATATATCCAGAAATAAATGGAAATACACAACTTTTACCATCAGGATCTTTTAATTGGACATTATAAGATTAGAATGGCCAAGTATTTATTTCCAAATGCATTTTGTAATTTCAAGCAAAAACACGAAAAAGGGCATGTCCAAGAATATTGGCACCCCTCCTTCAAGGGTTAATTGCACACTGTTAGACAGCAATGGCAGCCTCCGAAGGTTTTAGTTTTCATCAATGACTCTGTTCTTTCATTTTACAACCAATCCACTGTGCATTTGGATGTGTTCTTTGGGTTTTTGTGTTGCTGGAGTGCACATGATGTTCAACTCAAACCAAGTGTTCTTGCCATGGTTACACATTTTCCTGTACATGATGATACCTGTCATGTCATGATGCCTGTCATGATACCTGTGATACGGTCAAAGCCTCCAATACCTGATGCAACAATGGGGTGACATAACATTATGGATCGGACACCATGCTTGATTTTTTAGTAGGGTGTCCTTTTCCTTAAAGACTTTCTTGCAGAGTATGCAAACATGCTGTTTGTGTGAGTCACTGTGCTATTGTTTCATCTGACCTTAAAAAATTCTTAAAAGGGCTGTGCTATGCCTGTATTTTCTCATACAGCCGTCAGGTGTACCCTGTTATGACTTTTATTAAGCAATGTGGTCTGCCTTGGTCTCCAACCAAAAGGCACTACTTTGTGTAGTGTTTAACACGGGGTGCTTATTGAAAAAAAAACTACCCAAAACAGTTCAAAGTTGACCGTCAGGTCAGTAGATGTTGGTCCCTGTGTTTTTTTCATTATTTTCACCGACTTCCAAATACTTTTATCATAATGTCTTCCCCTACCCCCCACATCCAAGGATGTTCTTTACAGCTCCATGTTTGGCAGATTTCTGAATAACACAACACAGTGTTGAAAATGGTATACCAAGGTCTTTTGAGATGACCTTTCATTATTTGGAGGTCTTGTTTTTGCAAATAATAGTATTTGTGGTGTCCTCAGGCAGCTCCTCTGTCTTCACATTGGTGAAAGACACACAACATGTAACAGGTGGCTATTTAAACACAAATATCATAATTCCTTGCCTAATTCATGTTCTATGGGCAAAAGCAATTAGTCAAAGGTGATTCCCATTTGCGATTTACCATAATTGAGTCAAATTAGGTTTCAACAATGGCATCCAGTAAAGGGTGCCAATACCAGTGATCCCGGGAGCTTTACCGTCTTCATTTTTTTCCCTCTCATAGTTTAGTATTTAATGCTGTTGATCATTTTTATATTTAGTATCAACCACAAGCTATCTATAGAAAAATCATGGTTGACCTTATTATTTGTTGTCTGGAGATATGTCCCATAATGTACTTAAACTTCAAGGGTGCCAACAGTAACTGGCGGCACTGTATGTTGCGAGTCATCTTTTTACCTGTGGCAAGGAGGTAATGTTTTCGGTCTGTTTGTTTGTTTGTTTGTTTGTCTGCTTGTCTGTCAGCAGGATAACTCAAAAACTGATCAACGGATTTGGACGAAACTTTGTGGAGTTGTTGGTAAGAACCCAAGGAACAAGTAATTACATTTTGGTAATTACATCCGGATCACGAACCAGAACCAGGACTTTTTAAAAGATTCTGTCACCATTGGTCTAGATATCTGGATACCTCTAGTGACCACAAATTGAATTGCGGGACAGGGCAAAACATTCCAGTTTCTGAATCCACAAAAAGAAGGCAGAAAAACTTAAAGGAAAATAGGGTGTAACATCAAATGTTCTATCAAGCAGCTTCCTTGGCGGAGGTCGGCGCTCTCTGAGTGCTTCTAGTTTAGGAATGTTATTACTGTGTGTGTGTGTGCGTGTGTACGTGTCTCACGTCTCATGCGAACCCCTGGACAATTGGTGCCGCAAGGCACGCTCCAAAGCTGGTGTGTGTGAACGTGGGAATGTGTGTGTGTATGTGTGCAGTATGTGTATTTTGAAAACGCTTTCAGTCATAGTTGTACTAATTTGCTATATAATATACACAGACGTATGTACATAGTAGTACATACATACATATGTTGTGTTGTATTGTACCTGTGGCTCTCTGTTGTGCCTCTCGGGGTCCCTCTCGTAGCTCTCTGCGTAGATGCGGATGGTGGCCCCCACCCCCACCCCAGTCCCACTCAGCCGGAAGATGATCCTGGACTGGTCCGAGAAGATTATCCTCAGGCCCTGGAGAAGAGGGATTACAACTGATGAAACCAAGAGCATTCAGAGGTGGTAACCTGGCTGGCAATGTTGTCTGTTTGGCGCCACACACAGGTGACTGAAAACACTGCAGGCAGACACACAGACAAACAGACAGACAGAAAATGAAACAAAGACAGAGAGGGGTCATTGAAATATCTGACCCAACAACCTCCTGGTGACCAGATGTTGGCTGGTACCCTGTTTCTCGATAGTGTCGTTGCTAACTAGTTAACAAATTAATTTTTTATTTAAAAAAATATATATTTTAGGGGCTTTTATGCCTTTATTAGACAGGACAGTCAAAGATGGTGACAGGAAGCGAATGGGACAGAGAGACAGGGCAGGATCGGGAAATGACCCTGGCCGGACTCAAACCGGGGTCCCGGTGGGTTGGCATGCAAGTCCAAATGTGGGGGGCTTAGCGCGCTGCGCCACAGTGCCCCCAGTTAGCAACTTAATAAGCTGCCAATGGTAAATTGCATTGCAACCAAGTAAATTGCTAACTTAGTTAGCACCAACACTGTCGAGGAATGGGGTCCAGATCTGTTGGCACAGAGCTTGCCTACGTATTATTAAACTTAATGAAAAAGAATGTTTCAACATTGTTCCAAAAGATATGCACATTTTTAGCCAGTGGAGGGGCAGCATTATGGCCTCAAGTTGCAAGTGTATCAGGTTGAAGACACTGCCCTCTACTGGCATCGTAAGGAACTCAGACTTAACTGGCAGAAATGAGATATAGGTATTGCTGGTGAATACACTCACCGGCCACTTTAATAGGTACACCTTTACAACTGTTCGTTGACGTAATGCATTTATGCATGTAGACATGGTAGAAATGGTTTGATGCAGTTCAAACCGAGAATCAGAATGGAGAAGAAAGGTTATTTAAATGACTTTGAACGTGGCATGGCTGTTGGTGCCAAAAGGGCTTGTTTTGAGTATTTCAGAAAATACTGATCTACTGGGATATTCGCATACAACTATTTCGAGGGTTTACAAAGAATGGTCCAAAAAGGAAAAAAAAACTATATGTAGCAGTTATATGGGCAATAACATCTTGTTGATGGCAGAGGTCAGAGGAGTATGGCCAGACTGGTTTGAGCTGTAAAAAAAGCTGATAAAACAAGAAAACGCCCCTCTCCATACATCCTACTTGTTGCTGTGGAGATGTTTGTCTGGAAGGGCGACAAGTGGACCAGTGGTGGTGTGGTGACTGGTAGTGGTGAGGGTGTTGTTGGTGGCGGTGGATAGGAATTCAGTGGCAGGAATTGAGTGGCATAGCTGTGTAAAGCTCCAGGCCTCCTCTCCAGTCATACCTACGCAGGCACACATTTATGTACTGTAGAGTGACCCCTCTGACTGTCGCTCTCTGTCGCCTGTGGCCAATGGCTGTAGTGCGTGTGTGTGCATGTGTGCATGTGTGCATGTGTGCTTGTGTGTGTGTGTGTGTGTGTGTGTGTGTGTGTGTGTGTGTGTGTGTGTGTGTGTGTGTGTGTGTGTGTGTGTGTGTGTGTGTGTGTGTGTGTGCATGTGTGTCTAACCTCTGAGAAATAGTTGAACCCTGTCTGTGATAAGTAGGTTTAAACTAAGAAGTCTGTGTGTGTGTGTGTGTGTGTGTGTGTGTGTGTGTGTGTGTGTGCGTGCGTGCGTGCATGCGTGCGTGCGTGCAGTCATGTGTTAAACTTATAAAATAAATATTTGAGTTCTATCTGTGATTGGTGGGACTGTTCCGACAGAGAATGTGTGTCTCTTTCTGTGTGTGTGTGTGTGTGTGTGTGTGTGTGTGTGTGTGTGTGTGTGTGTGTGTGTGTGTGTGTGTGTGTGTGTGTGTGTGTGTGTGTGTGTGTGTGTGTGTGTGTGTGTGTGTGTGTGTGTGTGTGTGTGTGTGTGTGTGTCTGTCTCTTTCTCTGACTCAGAGTATGTGTATGAATTTCTGTCTTCTGTGCCAGTGTGTCTATGTGTGTGTGCGTTTCTGTCTTCTGTGTGAGTGTGTGTATGTGTGCGTGTGTGTCTTTCCGTCTCTATGCATGTTTCTCTGCATGTCTCTCTGCTCTGATCTCTGTGTCTGTGTGTGTGTGTGTGGGGGGGGGGGGCTGCACGTGTGGGAACAGCTGATACCCTCTTGCACATGGGGCCCTGGCTGGTGCCACTGACAGTTGCGGAAGAGACGGCC
This sequence comes from Engraulis encrasicolus, assembly GCF_034702125.1. Lineage (NCBI taxonomy): Eukaryota > Metazoa > Chordata > Actinopteri > Clupeiformes > Engraulidae > Engraulis > Engraulis encrasicolus. The sequence goes on along the minus strand of NC_085877.1, from coordinate 12,788,319 downwards.
CAGCAGCTGAAACAACTCTGGCGCGCGCGGAATGTCTGAGCAGCGCTACTGTGATAACAGGCACAAGGACAGACGGGCCGTGATGGATGGAGAGGGACTAGCTACAGAGAGTAGAGTAGAGTAGAGCAGGGGTTCCCAACCTTTGTCAACTTGGGGCCCACTTGGACATTTTCACAAATGTTTGGGGACCACATCCGACCCAGTGAACAATACAACTCAAAATAAATAGTCAACAGCAACACAGTAACAGATATTATTTAGATTTTTAAAAAATTATTTCAGGGCCCACTTGGTATAACCTTCGCGGCCCACAGTTTGAGAATCACTGGAATAGTGTGTTCTCCATAACTTTGCTGTGTGTACAGCAAGAGTGACCTACGCTACCTGAGCGATGGAAGTTGTTATTTCTCTATGGAGGGTAGGCCAATAAAGCTACCAAAGTGAATTCGCTGGCAGTGAAGCGACCTGAGCGACCAGTGCAAATTTCAGCTATTAAAGTCAAACTAATTATGGTAATGAGCGTGTTTTGTCGAAAAGCAATTGGAATGTTCATATCGCCAAATGTCCCAGGCTTTCAAGACAGAGCCGTTATGTGATTAGCTTACTCAAACATGTCAATGTCACGTTCTGAGTGAATAAGGCCAATTCATGTCGACACTTCTTCAGCAACCTCAGTTACTCGGGTCGTGTAGGTCGTTTCTGGTGTACATGCAGCTTAACGACTCAATTATTCTCTTCATATAGAGGTTTAAGAATCCCAGGCTTGCTATTCTTTGACATACAGTAAAGCGTAGATTTAACATCCATGGAGTTCAATTTAACACCCTTGAAAGCTGATCCTACTTTACAATATTGTTGACGCAAAAAAACCCAATAGAATCAGTGTAGGTTACACTGTGACAGTTTTTGGTCACAAGGTTTTACGGCAATAACAGTGGTATCTAATCAACAGCTCATTCTTGACAGTTTCAAACTATGCAGTGTATTTACAGTATTAAATTCCATCATATCAAATGACATTGAATATTCAACTCTTCAACTCTTTGTCTTTTTGACTCTCTCCCGTTCTCTGTATGCCTTTAAACATTCCTGGTAACCACATAGTGGCCAGCTGAGAAAACCTCAAAGACCAGGGTGTGAAGAAAGGAAAGAGAGATGATAGGGGGGCGGAAAAGAGAACGAGAGCGGGGGATTAGATAGATGGCAGAGGCCGATGGAACAGAGGAGGGGGGTCATCTGGAGTGTTCCATTTAAACATGGCAGGGTCGGTCTGTCTTACCACCAGGGAGAAGTTTCTAGACCTCTTCTCTGTCTCTGTCTCTGTCTCTGTCTCTGTCTCTGTCTCTGTCTCTCTCTCTCTCTCTCTCTCTCTCTCTCTCTCTCTCTCTCTCTCTCTCTCTCTCACACACTCACACACACTCACACACACACACACTCTCTCTCTCTCTCTCTCTCTCTCTCTCTCTCTCTCTCTCTCTCTCTCTCTCTCTCTCTCTCTCTCTCTCTCTCTCTCTCTCTCTGCATACATGTACTGTATATGTGTGTTTACATTCTTCAGAAGGGGGACTAAGGTAATTTACATTAGCTTCAAGGTGGTGGGCCAACTGTTTGATGTCAATCCATGTTAAGTAGGCCTACTCATAGATATATCTTGGGATGTCCACACTGAAGATGAACTAACACAACACAGTGTTTTACCCCTGATTTTTCCTCTGGTGTCTACACTTTATTACCTATGCATTTGGGTGTTTGGATAAGAGGACCTGAACAAACAAAGCTTTTGTGCAGAGAGATTAATTAAATTGACCCTGCAGGATTCTACCTCGAACCACACAACCATGTGACAAGGAAGCTAAGAGCACTAACACCATAGGGAAAGCCAGAAAACTTAAAATGGATGGACTCAGTCCAAAACACATGCTAACATTACTTAAAAACACATACTTCATTAAGAGTCAATTAAACTTACACTAGACCCCTCTGATTGGGTGGGCCTCAGCTACAACAATGTCTAACAAAAACACTCTCTTGTCCTTCATAAATCACCAAATTGATCTCAGACAATCTGTTAACCGAAACAAAACTCAAAAGACTCAAAAAGTGCTCAAATTCACGGTGGGTCAAGATTTAAATCTAGAACAAAGTTGTGAGTCAAATTAAATATTTATTGAAAAAGGTCTTAAATCGAGGCAAAATTCACATAATGTAGAACTTTAACTGACAATTATTGATGCCCTTATGAGTGCTGTTACACTAGCCAGGGCCCACCCATATTTCAGTCAAGCACAACATTTTGTGTCCAATTCATACAGCTATGTTAAATGTGGTGTATGTGGGCCAACTGTAATAAATACAGAAACTTGCAGGTCAGATAACACCTGGGGGCTGATTTGACCTGCGCTGCGGGTTGAGTTTGACATCCTTGCTTGGGTATGTGTATGTGTCCACTTTATAAGACATAGTAAGTCAAATTTGTAAGGCAGGCCACCCACCCTTTTTCACTGATAAAATCTCGAAGCCATTCCCTGACTTTTTCATGGCCAAAATAAAATTTTCCATAGCTTGACGGCACCTTGCCTGTCCATGTAAAAATGTGCACACTTTTGTTGCCTGCTAGACCTGCTGGTGCCCATGTTTGGAAAGAGTCATGATGGCATAATGAAAAATTCATAAAACGTTACAGCTGCGTTAAACAAGATACCAAAATACCACAACTTTCATTTAATTTACATTTTCAATCTTCATTATTTTCCCCAGGACCTCCATGACTGTAGAAACCCTGTATGGCATCTTTCACCTCGTTCCAGGACACCGCTGCATCTTCACCAAGCAACTATACAATTTCAACTTTGCATCATATGAGGACAGTGTGTGGAAGATTTGCTTTCGCTTTTGCTTGACAGACAGAAAACTGAGAGACAGAACCACCGACAGACATACAGACACAGACGCAGACACAGACACAGACACACACAAACACGCACACGCACACGCACACACACAGGAAACTGAGACAGAAACACGCACACGCGCACGCACACGCGCACACACACACACACGCACGCACGCACGCACGCACGCACGCACGCACGCGCATGCACACACACACACCTGGTTGCGGGCCACGGTGCCATCGGTGGGGTCGGTGTATTCAAAGTTGTCGGTCTTGTCCACGGCATAGACGTTGTTCCCCACGGCGAACTTCTGGCTGCAAAAGGCCTTGTCTGAGATGGTGGCCTCCAGTTCCTTCATCAGGTAGAAGGCAGCACGGGGATCGATGGCCTCATAATCAAACCTGTAACAAATACGGATGATTCACAAGCAATGTTCCCCTCATGATCAAACCTACAGTATATTACATTGTGATTATTCACAAGCAATGTCGATTTCCCCTTTGTAATCAAATCTGTAATGCATAGAGATCATTCATAAGCCATGTTGATTTCCCCTTCCTAATCAAAACTATATTACATAGTAATTATTCATAGGCAATATTGATTCCACCCTCATACCAAACCAATCAAACCAACAGTATATTACATAGAGATTATTCATAAGCAATGTTAATTTGCCATTGGAAAAAATGACGTACCTGACCATAGAACGAACGCATAATACTAATTAGTTATATACAATCTATGATCCAGAGCCACAGACATTTTGTAGGGCTATTTACGTTTGCATTCTTGCATTTCTCCAGTGGAAAAAAAAGAGTAGAACATTTACCGGACCTACTAGGCTTACTATGACACAGCATGGTGCAGAGTGACATACCAAACACCAGTGAGAGTAATGGGAGCATGTTTCTCTGTTATCAATAGTTCTTGGTTGGAATGTCCAGTCACTGCCACGTAAAAAAAAGTGTCATCTACAGATGTAAATGTGACTGGGGCTTGAAGCATTGCAGGACTCACCGACAGAAGTAGTTGCGTCCCATTTTGGCCCAGTGTTCCCTGACAATCTCTTCCACACCCTGCTTACGAGCGGCCATGATGGAGAGCCAGACCAGCACCGTCCACAGGCCATCCTTCTCCCGGATGTGGTCCGAGCCTGCGGAGAAACAAGGCATTACATTACATGACATTAAACTTAGCTGATGCTTTCGTCCAAAGCGACATACAGTTGTTTAAAAGCATTGGTTATGGTCCCTGTAGGCAGTATGTGGTAAGGTGCCTTGCTGAAGTGCATCTCAGCCATGGGGTGTGGTAGGGAGTAGAAGGGTGGGATTTGAACCTGCAACCTTTTGATCTAAAGTCCATGACCTTAACCATTACACCACGGCTGCCCCCAACAAGGCAACTAATGGGCAACCGGGATTCATTAGTCACTACAATCCAGTGCCACATATTCCAAAATGACCTAGTTTTACCTGTCCAGTTCAAGCAGGTGATCATTCAATCAGTCAATAGCCTAGTTTAATTGGACAGGTAAACATCAGGTCATGTGGAATATGTGGAAGAAAATTCTTACTAATCAACCCAGGTTGCCCATCACTGGCAGACAGGCAGTTCAGGGGGCTCTCCAGCCCACTGGGCTAAGGTGCCATACGATAAAGCAGAGGACCCAGGTTAAAATCAGACCCAAGTTCGTTTGTCGGACTTTCCTGAGCTCTCCCTCTATCTCTCACTCATTTCATGTCACTCTCTCACGCTGTCCTAAAAGAATAAAATCAAAAAAGCCCTAACATATCGGACACAGAAAGGCAGTTCAATGAGTTTGACAACACCAAAAGAACAACATGTAAAGACATTCTAGAATAAAATACGTATAACTGTTACTAGCGAAGTAAGGCAAATAAAAGTCATGTTCAATGAAAGAGAAAGAAAAGCAGAAAGCATCTGGTTAAGATAAGGCACTCGATGATAAACAAAAGGAATAGCAGGGATCTGCGAAAAGGAAAACCACATCCACTTCACAAAGCTCAAGCAAAAATACATTTTATTGCAGATACACTCAGTGCCAATACACAATGGCCTATAACTGAAAGCATGCCTAAACCACTGTTTGTTGCAGCTTCACACTGATCTGGTTTTTGACCTCGGTTTTGTTTAATATTCATGGATCACAGAGTCTGCTTGCAATTAACAAATGTCAAATGTGCCCAAAGGAAGGAGAAAGACAGAAACAGCACAAGAGAAAGGGAGACACGGAGCAACATGGAACTCTCAACCTTCAAGAGGCATGTGAAGACGTCTCTCTTCCAAGAACGTTTCCCTTCATGACAAATGAATCCTACTTACTGTACCTCACCTTTACAAATGTTATATTGTTATCCCCATGTACTCTGCATTCTCCCTATACATTGTACGTTGTTTATATATTTATATCCTCTGTTGTGAGTCACTTTGGATAAAAATGCTAATATAATGAAATGGCACAACTTGGAAAAACGTCTTTCTCTTCAAGTAAGAGTGCTGAATTACACAGATGGTCCACAAAACATCTGTAGATATAAACTTCTAGTTTCTCCTCGTGTCTCCTTTGCCATGTAGTGATGGGCTGACCATAATTAGGGTTGTCTGTGCACTTTGATCATCATGCAATGCCTCACTTTTTGGGGTAGGGGTGGGAGCCCCAACTCCGAAAGCAGGGGTGTCAAAATAGGTGGATAAAGTGGCATTGAGTCACCAATGAGTCACCTACATATTGGGAGGTGGGGGTGGGGAGGTCCACAGGGCCCAGAATTGGGTCCTATACCCCTGCCCAGAAGGTGTGGGTCCCAGTCCCATCAGAGCAGTGCTACTGCCCTTCACTACACATGTAATTCAGGAGAGGTTATGTGAACAGGAGACAACACTCTACTTAACGTGGTTAACCCAATAAGACACTGTTATAAATTATCCGTCACCTGAATGGCAATGACCAAGTAGTAATGCATTTGCCAAGGCCCTATGTAATGTCATAGTGGTGTAGTACTATGGTAGTAAAGTCCAATGATGGAACGGAGTGCATTATGGGGCTATGAGGTTCACTCAGTGACACTGACAGGTTTGTGTAATTATGTTACATTTTAATATCGAAACAACTGCTAGTGATTACAGTTCTTTAAAAGGCCTTTCCCCTTAAAAGGGAGTAGATGCTGTTATGTAGTTCTCCATGACACCAACTGGGTCTTTCTGAAGGGAACGGCCCTTCAAACCACAAAACAATCTCACAGCAGCAGCAGCAGCAGCAGCAGGACCACTGTTGATCACCCTCCAGCAGCTAAGCAGTCACACAGACACACACACACCATGTTTGGTATTGAGAGGCAATATTACATAAGGGACCTCCATAAATTACAGCTTTTCAGTCAGGTCAGCTTAAGCCTCAACAACAACAACAACCCTGATGAGAGGGGGGAAAGTAGATTCACACAGTTCACATTGTAATGACCTCTTCAGCTACACAGTAAACATGCAGTGTTGTTTTAACACGTAGAGTTGATTTAGCATCTTCTAGAAGAGGGGTAGCAAACCTTTTCAGTCCAGGGGCCACGTGCTGTACTATGAACACAAACCAGGATTTCCCCCTGCACTTCAGGCCTATCATGAAGATGGCCACCTTTACAACAGACCCCACCTTCCCCTGAAAGTAGAACTTCATTGTATTCCAAATATCTTTTATAACATATCCTCATAAAACATGTCATATTTCATGTGAAACGGCATAACATTAAAATGATGTCGGGCCGGATAACAAATAAATTTGTATTTGGTCCCAGAGTACTCCCCATGTGTTGAATTAACACTGCCATTTTTTGTACTGTTCTGCCACCTCACAATATTACAACTGCTTAAAAGGCATCGAGCAGGATACTCACTTCACATACTTCCAGTTGGAGATAACGGCTGAGGGAGTTTATACTGTCATCCGGCCATAAGAGAGAGAGAGAGAGAGAGAGAGAGAGAGAGAGAGAGAGAGAGAGAGAGAGAGAGGGAGAGAGAGATTCCCTCCCTCTCTCTCCTCCTTCCAAGGCCTTATCACTCCCCCCAGTTCAACTAATCTTACGGCACAATGTCATGCTAGCTGGACCTCATCAGAATCCAATGAGCACCACACATTGCAGTGCGTCCCACACTTTCAATATATGAACACATAGTAAAAATGTCATAATTAAGTAAAGTAAAATAGGTATAAGGCAATAAAAACATAGGCCTATAATATTTTGCATGAAAAAGAAAAAGAAAAAGCAACGGACCCTGATTGGATGGACTTGT
>NC_085877.1:12713620-12776120 GCF_034702125.1 Engraulis encrasicolus | reverse complement strand
TTGCACTTTAAATACACTTTCTGTATAGGGTATAACCCTTAACGAGCTTGAACAAATTTGTCTATGTCCTATGTCGAATTTGTCTATGTCCTGTTTTGTGACTCCCTTCTCATGAAACCATCTGCAAAATGTCAATGTAACGAGGAGCTTTCCCATCCAGTAGTAGAATAGACAGGCAAAAAGATGAGAAAAGGGGAGACAAAACTTTGATTATGTTGTCTTCTCTTGTGAGTTGCTTTGGATAAAAGCATCTGCTAAATATGACATAACAACATAATATAATATAATATAAGATAATATAATATATATGGTACATTTTCTTTTCTTCAAATTGAATGTAGTTCAATAAGTTTTTGTCTTGTTCATTTTACATGGCAACATTTGTTCCACTTCCATTAATTTTTCCATTCATTCATCAATTCATTTTCCATTCCATTCCCCCTTGGTAGGCCTGCTTTAGCCTAAGCCTTATTGCACTGCTGTAATGTATAGCCTACTAGTCTGAAGAGCGGTTTGGGTACAGTACATAGTGACAAGTTCTCTTTAGACACCTCCACTTCCCCTGAGGTAATCTTCTATTTTAAGGAGCAATTTACTACCGGCATTTATCCACTCGCTGGCCTTGCCATGATCCTCCCGAGTCACCACTAGTACATGCACACGCACACACACACGCACCTTAAGATATCAGAGCCATTAACAGGCACAGATGCACAGACACACGCACACATGTATGCACCACTGCTGGGCATCATTTTCGAGCTTAGGCCTCTGTAATGGATAGCTAGACTTTAGCGTAGAACATTAGTAAACCTTCCACCTGAATCCTCTTAAAGTACTGGTAGCGCTGTGTTATCAATCTGGACCTTTCGCTCAGCGGTATCGTGGCGTGACTCCCATTTCTAAACTGGAGCATTGATAGGTAGGTAGCGGGTTCGAGCCCAGAGTGTCAAACAAGCACAGGATCACCTCAGTTACACTGGGGCTGTAGACCCGGAATGGGAGTGAGGTTTAGGGGAGAGAGTGTAACGGATGCCAACTAGCAGAGTTTGGCATATAACTGGTATCGTGCTGTGCCTCCCATTCCTGAACTGGAGCGCTGACAGGTAGGTGGCGGGTTCGAGTGACAAGTGGTGAAATAGCACAGATGACCATTGTTAAAATTGGGCTTCTTTTGACAACTGGTCAGGCCCATTCTCCAGAGACCAGTCTCTAGAGACGGGTCAACTCTCCAGCCAGAGATGAATACCTTTTGATCCCCACATGAGAATTAAAACTGAAGAAACAGGTCAGTGGAGGAGACCAAATGTACTCAATCTCCTAAAAGAAGTTCTGTTGCCAACAACTAAACACCCTTGTTGATGTCATCAATCCCGAGGTTTCAAAAGTAAAAGTAAAAGTAAATTCATGGTGTATAACACTAGCACATGATATTACATAGCTGTTAGACCATTTACAACATTGTACCTAACGAGGTAGTATACAGTATTGTTACTGAAAAACACTAAGAACTTAACCCACCACAAACTTGATCAATCCAGAGTCAGCTTCACATTGGGTCACATTGGGATAGAGGAAGAGATAAAGATGGGGTACCCTACCCAGTGTGTATGACAAAAAAGCTAGGGTACGCAAGACAAAAAAAGGTTGAGAAACATCGCCCTAATCTGATGACTTTGTCAGGTCTCTCCCTTTAATGGGGAGCCAGAATACGATATGGCAGTTGGATATGCTGAAACCAGCACACTAAAAGCTCTTCTACATTGTCTCTTCTACTAGCCATGGCCTCGTTTCCGAAAGGGCCTTAAGTACTACTTAACGCTACGTGCTACTTAAGTTCACACGTAACACCATCGTAGAGCTCACGGAGCGTTTCCCAAAGCCAACTTAGCAAAGAACCATCGCAGGTTGACACGTAACTCCAGTCACGCCAAGTATGAATCCCCCTTAAGAGCAATCCACGAGTGGTCTAGAGTAGTCTTAACGCGCTAAGATTGATCGTAGCGGCATGGCACAGTGGAGACACCCACAGGATATGAAGGGAAAAGAAGAAACCTGCGCATAAGATTGCTGTTTTAAGACGCGAGAGGCATGGCACAGTGGAGACACCCATAGGAAAATAGGAAACTTGCGCTTCAAGTTGATGTTTTAAGACGGGAGTGTAGCCTAAATATCATGGCAGCACAGTTGACACTGCAACGAAAATAAGAAGGTAACATTAATTGTGGATGTGTAGGCCTATAAAATAAAAGTAATGTGTGTAATAAAAGTAAATAAGAAGGAATGTCCACACTTTGGATCCCGTTGTGTCAGCCAACATTTACTGAAGTGCTCACCATCACTACATGTATTCAACTGCCTTACGTACACCGTGGTGACGTCAGCTAACCTTCAGACACAACGCAGGGATACGTATTACGTAACATACATATTCCATGACATCTCCCCCTTTTAAAGTTCTTTTACAGTATTAACCTTGGGCGTCACATTTATAGATGCTATCCCATTTACTGTGTAACTTAAGAATTTAAACAGGACTATAATGAAAAGTAACACTGATGTTTAACCAAACATAACTGTTGCAGTGTCTAAACGCAGACTGCAGTGTATTAAATGATACTGAATTTATCTCCCATTGTTACTTTACCGTAGCCTTGGAGAACATGCTGCTAAAACTTTCTTCTGTTAACAGTAAGCAACACAATCATATTCATTGGTGTACATTCTGGAACTCTTTTCACATATACACATGAAATCACATTAATCAGTGTACATTCTGGAACTCTTTTCACATACACACAGGGAATCACATTAATCAGTGTACAATCTGGAACTCTTTTCACATATACACAGGAAATCACATTAATCAGTGTACATTCTGGAACTCTTTTCACATACACACAGGGAATCACATTAATCAGTGTACATTCTGGAACTCTTTTCACATGTACACAGGGAATCATATTCAGTACATTCTGGAACTCTTTTCAGGTTAATTCTTGAACTCACCTTACCACTTCTCCCCCTCTTTTTTTTTTTTTTTTTTGAAATTACCGTTCACAAGTCCAGTCTCTGGACCGGCCTGCTCGCTCTGCCCGCCCTGGGCCTCGTTTCCGAAAGGGCCTTAAGTACTACTTAACGCTACGTGCTACTTAAGTTCACACGTAACACCATCGTAGAGCTCACGGAGCGTTTCCCAAAGCCAACTTAGCAAAGAACCATCGCAGGTTGACACGTAACTCTAAGAGCAATCCACGAGTGGTCTAGAGTAGTCTTAACGCGCTAAGATTGATCGTAGCGGCATGGCACAGTGGAGACACCCACAGGATATGAAGGGAAAAGAAGAAACCTGCGCATAAGATTGCTGTTTTAAGACGCGAGAGGCATGGCACAGTGGAGACACCCATAGGAAAAGAGGAAACTTGCGCTTCAAGTTGATGTTTTAAGACGGGAGTGTAGCCTAAATATCATGGCAGCACAGTTGACACTGCAATGAAAATAAGAAGGTAAAATTAATTGTGGATGTGTAGGCCTATAAAATAAAAGTAATGTGTTTGGAAATATTTTACAGGTAGTAAAATAGTTCGACTGTGTTTGATAAACCTGGGCATAATTAAACTGTGATCAATCATAATTCTGTGTGGTGCTTCATGAACAAGAACAAGGCAAAATGAATAAGGGGCTTTCGGCAACCAGAGACAAGGTGTTCATGTCGGAAGGCCACTTCCGAAACTTAATTTATTTTATATTTTTTGAAGAAAAATGGTCAGCGAGTTGTTGCACCCTCTTTCATTTTCAAGTAGCCTAAGAAAGGGAAGGCGACGCCGAAAATTACATGATAGTAGTCTATAGGCGAAGGGTAAGTGACAAAAATTAAAAAGGCAGCGATGGGGATTCGTGTAGATTTTTTTGTTTTAATAACAGCAGACTGCCGTGCAAAAAATGTCCTCACAGTTGTGAAAGTCTTGAGCGCGCGGTACTTTGCGCACCGCTCACCACCAAGCTCCTCTCCTATTCCGACTCTAGTAGGCTAAGCAATAACAGAAAGGCAGCGAGGGAATGTGTCAATTTTGATGGACATTGTTTTTCATAACAGCATGCTGACGTGCTCCCGACAGTTGTCAAGCCTTGAACGCCTTGAGGTTGTAACTTTGCGCATCCCAATTTGGAACTCCAACTAGGCCTAGGCCTACTTGTCTTCTTAAATATTAAGCTGCAGTAGCCAAGTGCACGCGCTTTATCTGGGTCTTAACGGCGTAGCTCATTATTACCGTCAGTTGGGAGTTTTGCATGATTTCATTGTGTGTGTGCATTTTATTTCATTTGCCAACAATAACTCCTGTCGATAGTTGCAAACTGCTACAAATGTAGTCCCACCCTTATAGAAAACAACTTTTGATACTGACACACGCCTTACATTTTGTAAATGGTTTAGCAGCATGACGGCGCAGTTCACTCCGAGGACACTTCAGCACCACATATGTGGACAGCGATCCTTAAGAGCGACGCTACGAATGATCTTAGAGGCTGTGCACGCGCGTTCATGTACGAGTGTCTTTGGGAAACAGTCGTAGGAAATCTAAGAACATTCGTAGGATCACTGGTTAACGACACACGTAAGGCTAAGAACCATCGTTATTGGGAAACGAGGCCCTGGTCAGTATCGGGCCTTCAGTAGCAGTGCCGACACTGCCGGCCGCAGAAGAGTCCACAGGCTGTGCTGGACTCGCCGGCTGGCGCTCTGGTGCAGGGCTCTGTGCACCCGACGCTGGTGACTCTGCAACGGGTACCACCTGAAGGTGGCGACGGTTGCGCCGATGTGTTGCTCCCTGGTCCGTCTCGATGATGTATGACCGTGGTGTGACGGTCTCCGCGGCCACCGAGGCTGGGGTGGTCCAAGACTTCTGGCTGTCCAGTCGAGTGAGGACACGGTCCCCCGGTCGTAGTGGCGGGAGATCTCTCACGCCATGGCGCTGGTTGTAGTAGTGTGCTTGTTTCTTTTTCTCCGCTGCGTCTTTGGCTGCAACTACCTGCTTGCTGGGCCACTTGGGCTGCAGGTTTCGGTCTATGGATGGCAATGTGGTGCGGATCTTACGACCCATCAGGAGTTCGGCTGGGCTCACCCCTGTGCTACTGCATGGAGTGGCTCTGTAACACATCAGAGCTAAGACGGGGTCTTTTTGTTTCAGGATGCTTTTTGCAATTTGCACTGCTCTTTCAGCGTGCCCGTTCCCCTGAGGGTGATGTGGGCTGGATGTGACATGTGTGAAGTCTAGTTCTCGAGCCAAGTCTTTGAACTCCTCACTAGAAAATTGGGGCCCATTGTCGCTGATCACTTCATCTGCTATGCCATAACGGGCAAAGGTGCCTTTCAATTTTGTGGCTACCTGGGAGCTGGTGGTGGTGGGCATGTGCAGGATTTCGATAAATCTGGAATAGTAATCAGAAATGACAAGGTAGCTCTGTTTGTTGTGTTCACACAAGTCAATTCCTATTCTTTTCCATGGCCTGTCTGGAAGAGGCGTGGACACCAGGGGCTCCCTTGACTGGGCCCTGCGATGCTCTCTGCAATGGTCGCAGTTCAGGACTCTCTCTTTGATTTTGGCTGAGATGCCCGGCCACCAGACGGAGGCGTTCGCTCTGTCACGGCATTTAGTCAACCCCTGATGACCGTCGTGGATGCGTTCTATTATGTCAGCTCTTAGTTTCTCCGGAATTACTATCCTATTGCCTCTGACCACTAGGCCCTGGTAGGACTGACAGTTCACCTCTCATAGAGTAGTACTCGCTGGACAGTGGGGTGAGCCTGGCTCGCGTGATCGGGCCACCCCGACTGTATGTATCGGGCCACGACTTGTAGCGTGTCGTCTGCAGCGGTGGCGGCTCTGATTTGGTCCATTCTCCGATCTGTGGCTGGCATGTTGTCGATGATGGATGCCACGTAGCATTCGAAATCTGCATTCATGTCGCCCGCCTCTGGTGTGCCACCAATAGGACTCCTGGATAGAGTGTCCGACATGACGAGGGTTTTCCTTGGTGCGTACTCGGCGGTGGGATTGAACCTCATCAGTCGCATTAGTAGCCTCTGGCAGCGAATGGGGACGGTATCCAGGTCTTTAGAGTTCATCAGTGGGACGAGAGGTTTGTGGTCTGTGATTAACCTAAACCCCTCTAGGCCTTGTAAGTACTTCCCAAACCGTTCACAGGCCCAGACGCTCGCCAGGCATTCTTTTTCGATCTGGGCGTACCTGGTTTCTGCCTCGCCGAGACGCCGTGAGCAGTAGGCAACTGGCTTCCACCCTTCACTGTGCTGTTGCATTAGTACACCCCCGATGCCGTAACTGCTTGCGTCTGCCGAGACGGCTGTGGGTTTGTCAACGTCATAGAACGCCAGGGTAGGTGGGGTCGTAAGGAGCTCTTTGATGCGCTGGAACGCTGTCTGCTGCGCTGGACCCCAAGTCCAGGAGGACTTTGATTTCAAAAGTTCGTACAGGGGCTGTCCCACTGAGGCCAGGTTGGGGATATATTTCCCCAAGTAGTTTACCATGCCCAACACTCTTTTTAGCTCGGCAACGTTGCTTGGCGGTTCTAACTTATTAATTGCAGACACCTTGGCTGGGTCCGGTCGTGTGCCCTCTGCGTCTATTTTCGTGGCCCAGGAAGTGTAGTCTTTGCTGCCTCAGTGCACACTTTTCCATATTCAGCATGAGCCCTGCTGTCTCCAGGCGCTCCAGCACTTTCTGAAGGCGGTCGTCGTGCTCTGCCATGTTTTCCCCATGCACTATTATGTCGTCCATAAACACTGCAGTGCCCGGTAGGCCTTCCAGGGTCTCCACCATCTTTCTTTGGAATATTTCTGGGGCACTGGATATCCCAAAGGGAAGGCGCTTGAAACAGTACCTGGCAAAAGGCGTGATGAACGTGGTGAGTCGCTGGCTTCCCTCGTCCAGTGGTATTTGCCAGAACCCTGACGCGGCGTCCAGTGAGGAGAACACAGTGGACCCACTCAGCTCTGCTGTGATCTCTTCAGCTGTTGGCAGAATGAACCTCTCTCTCTTAACATTTTTGTTTAACTTTCTCAGGTCGACACAGATGCGCATCTGGCCTGATTTCTTGGGAGCGGGCACCATAGGGGCGCACCACTCCGTGGGCACAGTCACTTTTTCTATGACGCCTGTGGCCTCCATCCTGTCAAGCTCTTGTTTCACCCGCTTCATGAGGGGGATGGCATAGGGTTTTGCATCATCTTGAAGCTCAATTCGCACTGGCTGTGTTCTCAGCAAACCAAGCTCTACCCTTGCACTGCTGACTTCATGTATTCTTTTAACGAGCTTCATTGCCTGTGCTGGTCTCTCTGCTCAAGAAGGTTGCTCACACTCTCTCCCCTCACAACATACACAGCGAATGAGTGCCGTCTGCGTTTGTGCACAGTGCTCGCTGTAAATTGGCCGATGCAGTTCAGTTTGCCTCCTGGGCTACAGAGCATGGCCCTTGAAGGGTGAAGTTGTGTCACCCCTTTGAGCGTATTAAACGTCTCTTCACTCATAATGCACACATCTGCGCCAGTGTCTATCTTGAAGCTGACTGGTGTATTGTGTATGTTCAGCTTGACAGTCCACTGTTCGCTGCTACTTGACGTTGTGCTCTTAACTGAGCCTAGAAAGTGGGCTACACTGTAAGCTTCATCGTCATCATCTTCGTGCTCGCAGACTTCGTTTACCACCTTACTTTTGCACATTCTTTCCCAGTGTCCAGCTCTGTTACATTTATGGCATGTGGACTTAACTGCTGGGCAAAGCTCTTTCCTCTTGTGCATCATTTTCCCACACCTACCGCAAGTATTGCCGCGATCGTAGTGTCTGGTCTGATGTTCAGTGTCGTTGCGCTGTACACGCGACTCCATTTTGAACTTTCTGAGCCCCCGTGCGACCTCCTCTACGGAGCACGCTGCTTCGCCACCTTGCAAGCTAACTTGAGCTTTCACCTCCTCCTCTTGTCTGACCTCCTGCACTGCCATTTCTAATGTGAGATCTTCCATGAGCTGTAGTTTTCGGGAGAGCTCTTTATCCCTGATGCCCACCACTAGCCGGTCTCTAATGTTTTCATCACGATTAGGTCCGAATTCGCAGTGCTCAGAGAGTTCATAAAGGGCGCGAATATATGCCTCTGCCTTCTCCCCCGCGCTTTGTATTCGCTGATGAAAGCGGGCTCTCTCGTGAATTACGTTACGTTTGGGTATGAAGTATGCATCGAACTTGCCCAGAACTATGTCAAAAGTATCACAATCATCCACATTGTCGAAAGTAAACGATCCGTATATGTTCTCTGCTTCCCCACCCAGGGCATAGATGAGGGTGCTAACCTGAATCACCTGCTCTTCTTTGTCTAGCTTCGTAGCCGTCCGGTAGCGCATGAAGCGTTTCTTCCAGTCACTCCATTCAGCGGGTCTTTCGAAGCAAAAACTGTCGGGTGGGTTGAACTTCGGCATCGTAGGTCCGAAAACGTTTCTGACACCATGTAATAAAAGTAAATAAGAAGGAATGTCCACACTTTGGATCCCGTTGTGTCAGCCAACTTTTACTGAAGTGCTCACCATCACTACATGTATTCGACTGCCTTACGTACACCGTGGTGACGTCAGCTAACCTTCAGACACAACGGAGGGATATGCACGTATTACGTATCTTACATATTCCATGAC
This sequence comes from Engraulis encrasicolus, assembly GCF_034702125.1. Taxonomy (NCBI): domain Eukaryota; kingdom Metazoa; phylum Chordata; class Actinopteri; order Clupeiformes; family Engraulidae; genus Engraulis; species Engraulis encrasicolus. Next base: position 12,767,419 of record NC_085877.1, on the reverse strand, counting down.
AATGTGTTTGGAAATATTTTACAGGTAGTAAAATAGTTCGACTGTGTTTGATAAACCTGGGCATAATTAAACTGTGATCAATCATAATTTGTGTGGGTACTTCATGAACAAGAACAAGGCAAAATGAATAAGGGGCTTCTTCGGCAACCAGAGACAAGAGTGTTGATGTCGGAGGGCCACTTCCGAAACTTTATTTATTTTATATTTTTTGAAGAAAAATGGTCAGCGAGTTGTTGCACCCTCTTTCATTTTCAAGTAGCCTAAGAAAGGGAAGGCGACGCCGAAAATACATGATAGTTGTAGGCGAAGGGTAGGCCTAAGCTATGACAAAAAATAAAAAGGCAGCGATGGGGATTCGTGTAGATTTTTTGTTTTAATAACAGCAGACTGCCGTGCAAAAATGTCCTCACAGTTGTGAAAGTCTTGAGCGTGCGGTACTTTGCGCACCGCTCACCACATGTGCCAAGCTCCTCTCCCTATTCCGACTCTAGTAGGCTAAGCAATAACAAAAAGGCAGAGAGGGGATGTGTCAATTTTGATGGACATTGTTTTTCATAACAGCATGCTGACGTGCTCCCGACAGTTGTCAAGCCTTGAACGCCTTGAGGTTGTAACTTTGCGCATCCCAATTTGGAACTCCAACTAGGCCTAGCCTAGCCTGGTTCACACCAGACGGTGTATGTGTAGCTTCGGCGCCCCCTGGCGGAGCAGAGCTACACACACTACCGTCTGGTACACAGCCATAGAGCACGCTCCGTCTCCAACCAGAAAATAGGCTGAGAATGTATTGCTTCAAAATCAACGGTAACTCACATTGAGGAGTCACAAGACAGATTAGAGACAGACTAAAGACTTTAAAGATTAACAGGAAGGTTTTTGAAGGAATTTGTTGGTGAGGAGGCCGTGCCGAAGCAAAAAATTCTCAGCCTATTTTCTGGTTGGAGACGGAGCGTGCTCTATGGCTGTGTACCAGACGGTAGTGTGTGTAGCTCTGCGCCGCCAGGGGGCGCCGAAGCTACACACACAACGTCTGGTGTGAACCAGGCTAGGCCTAGCCTACTTGTCTTCTTAAATATTAAGCTGCAGTAGCCAAGTGCACGCGCTTTATCTGGGTCTTAACGGCGTAGCTCATTATTGCCGTCAGTTGGCAGTTTTGCATGATTTCATTGTGTGTGTGCATTTTATTTCATTTGCCAACAATAACTCCTGTCGATAGTTGCAAACTGCTACAAATGTAGTCCCACCCTTATAGAAAACAACTTTTGATACTGACACACGCCTTACATTTTGTAAATGGTTTAGCAGCAGATGACGGCGCAGTTCACTCCGAGTACACTTCAGCACCACATATGTGGACAGCGATCCTTAAGAGCGACGCTACGAATGATCTTAGAGGCTGTGCACGCGCGTTCATGTACGAGTGTCTTTGGGAAACAGTCGTAGGAAATCTAAGAACATTCGTAGGATCACTGGTTAACGACACACGTAAGGCTAAGAACCATCGTTATCGGGAAACGAGGCCCAGGTCGTGTAGTTCAGGGGTGGAGAAGCTTTTTCATTCGAGGGGCCACTTCAAATACTATAATGTCCTCCAAGGGCCGTACTATGAACACAAACCAGGGTGTCCCCCTGCACTTTAGGCCTATATTGAAGGCGCCCACCCATACAACAGACCCCACCTTCACGAGGTCCCCTGAAAATATAAATTAAATGTATTGCAAATGTAATTTCTAAGATTGGTTTACAAAACATATATTTCATGGGAAACTGCATAACATTAAAATGATACAAGACGGCCTCAAGGACCGTAAACAGCCCTCGAGACACAAGTTCCCCACCCCTGGTGTAGTTGAACGCACAACTGTGCTGACAGAACATTTCAAATCAGAACACCATAATAGGATATAATTTTTGTGCCAAGTTTTTTTTAACTTTCTTTTTGCTTATGTTCAAATACTAGGATGTTTACATTATATAGCATGTTTAAGGGAAGTCAAGTAGAGTCAAGTAGTTCCTGTTTTACACTGTTACGCGCAATATTATATGATATATTCAGGGTTTGTCTTATATTGATGTATTCTGTGCCTTACAAAACAAAAAGAAATGTGCAAATAAACAAAACATCAATGCCAAAAATGTCAGCACAAAATCCACAGCAGTCGATACAAGTAAAGTCGGCTTCATTGCCAGTTTCTTTACATGCACTGGTCGAACAAAGAATTTAAAGTACTCTAAGCTAACGACCACACAGAATCAATCGGCCAACTGGCATACCACAATCAAAGCACACAGGCGGAGCAGCAGAGACAGGAATTCTCCTTCACACTCATTCACACATGAAAAGGTTAGACCGACTCACTCACTCACTGTAGCCGTTGTGACATAACATTACTGGGTATATTTAGTAGCCAGAAGGCCCCTCTCTCTCCCTTGTCAAGGCTACAGCTGAGCTCACTCTGTTATTCATAGGGACTGAGTGGGGTGTGTGTGTGCATGTGTGCGTGTGTGTGTGTTGTTCCTAGGGGCTGAGTGGATGAATCTCATCCCCTTGTGTGTGTGTGTGTGTGTGTGTGTGTGTGTGTGTGTGTGTGTGTGTGTGTGTGTGTGTGTGTGTGTGTGTGTGTGTGTGTGTGTGTGTGTGTGTGTGTGTGTGCGTGCGTGCGTGTGCGCGCGTGTCTGTGTGTGTGTGAGCGTATGGGGACTGAATGGCTGAGTCCACTAACACTCTCCTAGTTCTGGCCCCCTCTCTCATCCCCTCGTCCATGAGTGTGTGTTTGTGTGCGTGTGTGCGTGTGTGTACAGTATGTGTGAGTACAGTATGTGTGTGTGTCCTCTACAGTTAGTGCCTCCAGCAGGGGGTGAATGTTGATAATCTAGTTTGTGCGTGCATGTGTGCATGTGTCCGTGTATGAGAGTTTGTCTGTCTGTATGCCTGTCTGCATTTGTGTAGAGCAGTGTTTCTCAACAGGGGCTCTACAGCCCCCAAGTGGGCGTTAGGATCCCTAGTGGGTCGTCGAGAAGGATACAACTGGGGGGGAGGGCGTGCTCAATAGCCATTGGGGGGCTTTATTTTATTTTATTTTATTTTTTAATACTAAGATGGGGCGTTGGCAGGCTTATGATGGGGACAAGGGAGTGTTTGATCAAAAGAGGTTGAGAACCACTGGTGTACAGAGTAGTTAACCAAGTACAGTATATAGTATGTAGTAAGTGCCAAGTATGTAAAGTACTAAAAAAAAACGCAGGACATGCTGTCTAACCATTTAAACAATCATTGTATAGCCATGATTATGTTCTGGTCTGATTCTTCCCCCTGGTCTCTCTCTGCCTCTCTCTCTGCCTCTCTCTCTGCCTCTCTCTCTCTCTCTCTCTCCCTCTCTCTCTGCATGACCCCTGTGAGTCATTAGGAAAGTTATGTGAATAAATGGGCCCCCTCGGACAACTGAAACGATCTCCGAAACGATCTGCGTACAGTTCGCACAGCAGGGGGATCCTATCCCTAGCCTGGGCAATAGCTGCATGGTGCCCCCCCCCCTCCCTTCCCACCACTCCTCTCCATCTTTTCCCATATTTAGAAAGAGAGAACATCAGCGTTTGCTTGGGAGCTACACACCGCTGCTTCCAGAAAGCTCCCAACGTCCCTTTGGAACTATACAGGAATGCGGTGTATACTCACAAGCAGCGCCCTGTATTATTATTATATTTTTTTATCACCAGCCAAAACGGCTAGTAGATGTTAATCTCACTAGCCACACACAGTCATTAATGGGTCAAAGTGGTTAATAAGTTGGTCTTTCCTATCAACCAAACTGCAATTTCACCAGCATTTGTCTGGTTGGTTGGTGTTAATTTAGAGCCCTGCTCCCAAGGTCAGAGCTGTCGTATCCATCCTGCATACTACTTGCTGTGGCAGTGTTAAAGGTATTGATTGGCTAGGCTAGGTCGTTGTTTTTTAATCTCTCCATCATACAAACAGGCTTGCTGGCAAAGTTATATCTACACTATTCGTTTGTTATGACCAGGGCTCTAAATGAACGCCAGCCAACCAACCAAATGCTGGTGAAATGTCAGTTCCGGCTTGTAGAAAACCAACTTACCAGCCACTTCGACCCATTAGTTAGTGTGTGTGTTCGGCTAGTTAGATGAAGTTCTACTAGCGATTTTTGGGCAGTGATGAAAAAAGTTAATTTAGTTCTCTCTTTATGACCCAGGCCATACTCAAACCTGTGTCTCCAATGGCAACTGCCTGAATATAGTATGGGTGTAATAGTGCAGAGTGCCACAGCAACCCCCCTGCTGTGGAGTTGTTTCTGACTGACGGAGCTCGCCAGGTGCCAAGGTAATAAAATAATCCTCCAAAAAATCCAAAAGTGCCATTCCATGCGGCATCTGAAACAGCTCAAATATGCCAGTACACATCCCAACCAAAGTCCAAAACCACAGGGATGCTGACACTCACATCAAACAGGGGCAGCAAGAATATAGGTATATCTCTCTCAACCTACAAGAAGCAAGTAAAGACTCTTCTCTTTCGTGACACCAGTGGTTCTCAACCTTTTTTGAACAAACGCCCCCTTGACCTCATCATACTGTAAGCCTACCAACGTCCCCTTGACCTCATCTTAAGCCTGCCAACGCCCATCCTCAGTATTGAACAATAAAATAGACTAATGCCCCCAATGGGAACAAAGCCCCACCCCCACTCAGCTGTATCCTTCTCAACGCCCCCTAGGGCTTCCCAACGCCCCCTGTGGGGCTGTAGCACCCCCGTTGAGAAACGTTATATTACACTAATGCTTGAGCTGCCCCAGTCCCGGGCCAGGCTCTGTGGCATGATGTGTATGTGTGTGTGTACTCTACTTAAGCCTGCGCTAACCCTACTTAGCATCTGCACTTGTTGTTCTATATATTTCCTGTGCACTTTGTATGTGCTAGATGTTGGCTGATTATGTCCTCGATTGTAAGCCGATTTGGTTAAAAAGCGTCAGCCAAATGCGATGTAATAATAGTAATCAAACACAATCAGGCTTGTTATGGCTACAAACATTACATGCTCAATGTTGATTCAATTATTTACATTTAATTTATGCTTGAACAACATCATGATTTATATTATAGCAAAACTGCAATCCAACTGCACATGTAAAAATTAAGCTGTTTATGTTCGTTCACTCCCGCACAATTATAGTGAGTAATCAGTGTAACTGGACTCTCTAATACAGTGTGACATTACAGGTGTGTGTGTGTGTGTGTGTGTGTGTGTGTGTGTGTGCGTGTGTGCGTGCGTGCGTGCGTGCGTGCGTGCGTTGCATCTGAAAGCCCTGCAAGCTCTTTAGCAAAGATTTATCCCGTGTGTAAGTATCGCACTAGACAACTGTCTTTTTTTGTATGTTTGTACAGACCTTCTCCATATGGCTACGGTTAGCATATGCAATCACTGAGGCAGTCAAATGTGAGTGGTTTGAATCATTCTAGCTAATAAATAGAATGTGTGCACATTGTCTCTCTATGGTCCCTTGTGTGTATTTTTTTCGGCATTGTATGCTATTGTGTATAGTAGTTGGAAGGAAGGACACAGAAAAAAATTGACGTGCATTTACGCCATCTTTGTGATGGATATTTCAATCCGCTCTTTAATCATTGTCCATGTGTTTCCCATAACCGTAACCATAAATTTCTCCCCCCTCTTCTTTTTTGCATGCATGCAGGATCACTGACAGCTTTGGCTGGGCCAGGGTCCTCAGTTAAAACCATCTGAAAGGCAACCCCACTCAATACATACTATGTAATGGGGGCCCCAATTATTGGGCCTCCCTCTCCCTGGGCCCGGGTAAAATGACCCCCATGTCCCTTCCCCGTCGGCTTCCCTGCACGCATGCATGGGAACCAACATACAAGGGAATCAAATCCCTGAACTCCTGGAGCTAGATCTGGCAGATGACTCTGTTCGTTCTCCTTTGCACAGATGTTGTCTGCTAATATAATTTCTCCAGGCTTTGCCAAAAAGCGTTACCCGTTTGACTCTGTTTCCCCCCCCCCAGCGTACATTCCTCTGTAACTGCCTTGAGGCAAGCAAGGTGGGTGGTCTCTTTCCCTGCAGCCCTAAACGGTGTATTCGATCACTGTTTAATGTCTTTCCAGGTACATCATCATCATCATCATTTGTCCTTCAGCTGTCTCGTAAGACCACATGTGTCCTGGGTGGAGTGACATAATGTCTCTCCAGACTGCAAACTGCGAAAAATATATTTGTTGAGTCAACACAACTCAATCGAGTCATGTTGTTGCTTTGACTGAGATCAGTTAAGTCAAGTTGTAGCTTGTGTATGTGTGTTGCTCAGTGAAGATGCTCAGCCCGACGTATTTATTTAAGGAGTTTATCCACATATCTCTTACTACTTTCAACTGATGGGTTAACTCAGGGTTTCCCAAACTGGGGTGCGTGCACCCCTGGGGGTGCGCGGCCTAACATAAGGGGGTGCGTGAGCTGAATAGAGCCATAGTGGATATGTGAGTTTTTATCCAGCATTGATAAACATTAAGTAGTTTTTAATTGTATTTTAGACTTGTATGCTGGAAGGGTCCATCTGAAGTGTAGTATTACTCCTAGACTATTGGAAAAGAGGATTCTCCAAAATGAATATGCATAATGTGCAGTAAATGCGCAGTGAATCCATGCTTGCGAGGCCATCAGCACACCAAAATATTCGCTCAGGGGGTGCGCGAACCACATTGAAATGTACAAGGGGGTGCGCAGGGAAAAAAGTTTGGGAACCGCTGGGTTAACTGAGGAGTTCACTCCACATGATAACAGTATAGGTCTTCTGCAACAGGCCAACAAATCCCTTTTTTACAGAGCCTGATGTCCTGTGAGGTTACACTGTGTCCCTGTGCACATGTTTTTCGAGGTCATGTGATGCTCCCTTCCTGTCCTCTCCCCTAGGCTTTGCTACTGAATGCTGTGAAGTAGGACAACAACATGTCTTTGACACATCATGACACAGTATACTTCAGTACTATTGCTGAAAAACAGAACTTAACTGCAACTGTAAGCATATTAGTGAAATAATACTGTAAGTGAATTATAATGCGGTGCAAAACCCAACACAGCACCCTTAGTACCAAGTACAAGAAGAAAGTTAGTGACAAGAGCTTCCAAATAATGCAGTGAACAGTGAATTGGAGAAGGAAGATGTTTGGCATCAAAACGTTAGTCACTGATATGCACCGGCATTAACAGAACAAAAGATAAAAGACAGCTGTGCTGCACCAACATTTTTTATACTCTTTGCGTTGCCTCTGTCCTGTCCTGCTTGCACGGGACTGTCTATTTGAAGAAGCGTTGAGATTGTTTTTCTTTATTCTCAAGCCTGCAAAGCATGTTGCCGTGTGCTCATGTCTGACTGACTAACTGGTATAATAGTCACATGTCCCATACTCTGTTCCGTTGTCCAAACCGTTCTCAAAACACCTAACACTCATTCTTCCTTCTGCTAAGAGTGGGATTCGAACCTGCAACCGTCTCAAGATCTCAAGATCAACCCCTTAACCATTAGGTAATGGTTAGCCAACATGTCCCCTATTCGTCTGAATGGGCCTACCTGTCTAGAGCAGTGCTGGTGGGCATGCTGCGGGCAAAGCCCCTGACGCCCGTCTGGCGGAAGTAGGGAATGCAGGAGAGGTTGGCAGCCACCACGGCAAGAGAGTCCGAGGGGTTCACGAAGAAGCCGTTCTGGCCCAGGATCATACAGCGGTCCTACGGAGAGGAAGACAGAGAGAGCAGGCCATGGAATGAAAGATGTCCAGCTGAAGTCATGGAATAAGGATTTGTAAGAGCGGAACTGGTAACAATAATAAAAAAAGATTATATTCATTCTTAAAAGCTTTTATGCATACGTAAAGTATGCAGAGTACGTAGTATGTAAACTATTTGTTCTGACTCATGACTCATGCACTCGTAAGGCATTACAACAATGCTATGCCATGTGCCGCATACCAACTTCGAACACCAGCGAATTCAAGATCATAAAACTTCACCTGCTTACAAGTGCATTCCATGAATTATTATAAGCAAAGGTTCCTTTTAAGTATAGGTAGCTAGAGCAATGTGGGGCTACATGCTTTCCCTACAGGCTCTTTTGCCAGTAGCTGTGGTGTAAAGGTTAGGGAGTTGGTCATCACAAGGTTGCAGGTTCAATCCCCAGCCTTACAAATCCCTTGCTCCATCCATGGCTGAAGTGCCCTTGAGCAAGGCACCTAACCCCACATTGTTCCAGGGACTGTAACCAATACCCTATAATAACTGCCAGTTACTGTGTATAATGTAATGCATCAGTCCCCCTGCCACATTCTTCATACTGGTCCAGGCAACAGCCCAGGGTTAGTTATTCCTGCCAGTGGTGTGCATGGACATTTTGGGGGAGAGGTGCTCCAGGGGAGCTAGGGGCATGTAGAACTTCCGGCTGCCTTTCCAGGTAAGGCTATATTATAGCACATCAGGACATTATTGTCACACACTTTTGATCGTCAAGCATTTGTAGATGATAATGTCAACATGGACCAGACCACGGTAAATTGTGACAAAAAACGTCCAACCCCGGCCCCCCAACCTCCAAAAGGCAGATCACTTGTATTTCTGTCAGTGGTGCACCTCAGGATCAACCAGGTGATTCTGACCTAGACCATCCTCTGAGCTGGCCCCACTTGTAACAACACGGTCCTTTTCCATCAGTTTTTATGGTTTAGTGTTGTAGGCTATTTTTGTTTTAGCACTATAAGCACCATAAAAACTAGACAGTACATTGCAGCATGATTGGTGTTTAACATACGACATTACAATGATGGAGAATCCAATTTAATCCATTAAAACGAGAGCACTATAAGCAACTAATAGCATATTTATTGTAGTTGTTGTAAATTGCTTTCATCTGCGCATATTTTGTCCGTGGATCAACAAAAGACACTGCTTATATTATATTGGGGACCGCAGGCCCCTGTGCTGGGTTGCCAGACTGGGCTTCATAGAATGACCATATGTGGGTAAAAAAAGGCATTGGGCATGTTTTTCTGTGTATTCATGGCCATACAAAACAATAGCATTTAGTTTAAATCGGCCAGGATGTAGGGCCTCCTGGTGGTTTTTGAGCATTTATGGGGACTAGAAAACATCCGTCACATCTGGCAACACGGGCCCCAGTGAAGGATATTTCAGGCTTTTCTGGCAGCCGCCCGACTACTTGCTGCTTCCATTGGCAGCGGCCACCGTGACCAAACGAGAATCGTGACTTGCTGATTGCACAGCGCTCGACCCGGGGCAGATGAACAGTCTCAGCAAACAATCAGACTTTAATCCCCGGCGCTGATTAAAACAATAAATGCGGTGATGACAAATGGCTATCCAGTGGTGTGTGTGTGTGCATCTGCGATGTACAGAGGGGTTCGTCGAGGGTAGGGGAGTTGCTGTTGCTGAGGCTTTGGGGTATTGTGAAATAAATCGAGAGGCCGGGTTCAGGTCTGTCCGCCTCGAGTGTGGTGTCCTGATCCAACCTCTTTTGCCTCATTCCCTCCTTCATTTCCAGTCATTCTCTGCTATCCTTTCCAATTAAAATCTAAAAATCTACATATACGTATTGTACAGTACATACAAGCGCGCACACACATACACATGTGCCTCAATGTCCCTCTAGTATTAGTTTTTCTACTCATCTCTACACGCTCATATTCTCTCTCTCTCTCTCACACACGCACGCACGCACGCACGCACGCACGCACGCGCAGTGTGACCTTACCCCATCTGCATCGAAGGCCGCTCCGAATCCAAACTCTCCGCCCTTCATGGCATCTGCCAGTGCGGTGGCGTAGGTGAGGTTGGGGTCGGGGCACTGGCCCCCAAAGTCCTCCAGGGGGATGCAGTTTATAGCCGAGTTGGCCGGGGCCCCCAGCTCGTCACACAGGATCCTCCTCACATAAGGACCCATCACTGAAACACACACGCACGCACGCATGCACACACACACACACAGCAGAACACGCATAGACACATTTTTAATTATTTTATTTGAACCTGCTACTTTCCATTATATATACAAGATTCACAGATAATGTAAAATAATCTATCTCATTAGGTACAATGGCGTAATGGTGCTGGTGGTGTACTTACACCATGAATTTACTTTTACTTTTACTTTTGACACCTCTGAATCACTGGTATATCTTTTTTTTTTGGTCTTTTACAACTTTATTTGACAGGACAGTGTGAGAGGTGGACAGGAAGCGAATTGGGAGAGAGATGGGGAGGAGTCGGCAAAGGACCCGGGCCGGGAATCGACCCGGGCCAGCCGCATGGCAGGCGAGTGCCCCACCGGTTGGCCACGGAAGGGCCGCATCACTGGTATATCTAAGAAGTATAATACCTCCACTCATGGCATCTACTTTGATCTTCAGTTGGTCTGGCCCTGTCAGAAGACTCTTGATGGCACCAAAGTCAAAAATCCCTCGCAGCATGTTCAGGTACACCTCCACAGAGTCCACGATCTCAACTGAGGACAAACACAGTGCACAATGAGGAGAACAGACCGTCACTGTACTGATAGATGGTGGAGGGTGAGCAATTCTCGGACAAGAGTTCCTCAGACAGGTTTAAACTGTTTACTACACTGCTGACGATCCTTCACTTCTTTGTTAGGAAGTTGCATGATACTTTCTCTAAAGACAAAGATACACAAAATTCAGAGTTACTGCCCTTTGGCGTTGTACAGTACTGATGTGTTGGCAGCAGAGAATACAGTACTTCACTCGAGTACTTTGGAAGGTGTAAATGTGAAATATAAGCCTACTACTGATGAATCTTACTTTGTGAGGATTGGAAAAGGCATAATATTTTGTCTCAAGAAACGTCTGGCTTTATACAGTGCCCATGTATTGGCAGCATAGTCTACTGCAGGGGTGCTCAGACTTTTTCATCATGTGAGCTACTTATTGAAATGGGTGTGTGAAAAAGATCTACCAGGGGTTCGGGGGTTTCTCCGCGATGAAAATTTGAAAATACAGCTGTTAGAAATGCAATTTTAACACAATATGAGAATGTATTTGTATGAATACACATCAATAATGAAAGGTGAATCAGCGGTGAATAACAACCTCTTTAGGCCTACTGTAAATTACGCCTGTTTTTGATCTCAAAGGGAGACCTACTGTAGGCCTAGTATCAAGTTTATGATAAATTTAATTTTCATAAATGAACATAGGCCTAATATTAATGAAGACTTAATTATGTGCCCTCTTGGTTTCTGGACAGATTTTATGTAATCCCCTTTTCACTTTAATATGAGGGCAGAGCGATTTTCTCCCTCCCTGAAGTGTTATTTCATGTGTGCATGCTTGCTGTCACCTATTTGAAGTGATGTTGGTTTGGGATTTCATGGAGGACTTTTTTAATGCCACTGTGAGAAGTAGGCAGAACAGCGGTTTGCGGGCGTTTGGCGTTTTCACGTGGATATTGTCTTCGTGGACGTTACAGACATCCCAAGTTCCAAAAAATAAACAAGGAGACATCTACTGAATGAACAGAAAAGCGCGCTCTCTGTCAAGCGGCCGCGCTGAGCAGACCATTTGAAAAGACGCGCCTGCACTCAGGTTAAACAGGCAGTTTTAAACAGACAGTGCCTATGAAATCTAATCGAAGTAGCCAACTCCACGCTCAATGCGGGAGTTGCATCCTGCCTGCCCTTCTCAGAGCATTGCAAAAAAAAAAAAAGCAGGGGATTGCCGATGTTCGGGCTGTTGTTTTCTTCTCTGGCTGTTTCTTTTGAGCGGTGACGCTGCCTGTACTAACTGAACATATAGCGCACGGTATCTGCAAACGTCTCGTGCCGTCCTATTTTTTTGTGCTCGGATGTTATGACTTATGAGTTTGTTGAGTGTGGCGCTTGACACTGACAGTTATCCTCCTTATCTGAAGACGTCGTTGTGTTTATGGTATTTAGTGTAGACGCCTGAAGTTAGCCTGTCAGATTCGGGGTATCAGGGAACTTTTTATTTCTTTTATTTTAATTTTTTTATGTCCTACGATCTACCAATACTGCCTTCGCGATCAACTGGTCAACCGCGATTGACGTATTGAGCACCCCTGGGCTAAGGAGTGTAGCAGAGGAGGAGTACCTCGGAAGGGTTTAAACTTGTTCTCCAGATCGAACTCCTGGCGGCCCAGTCTGGAGAGGTCGATGTGCAGGTCTGGACATATGGCGTACTCCTCCAGAGTCCGGCTCACCTGGTGGATCGTGTCTATGACTGTGTCTGGGGAAGGACCTGGGGACCAAACACAGGCAAGGACACAGGTGGGAAATGAACCAATTTTAGCCTAAGGCAACTGCAAAAAATGCCTGCTAAATGCCTAAGTCCTTTTTTGGGAAAAGATCATCCCAGCCTATATGAAAACCTACACATCTCAGCCTCCAAAGCACATAAAAACATGAAATGAGCCTGAATGCTCTGTCTGTGTCCGTCTAGTTGCCTAGGTCAATGCAGCGTATACGCGGCATCCAGCATCAATATCATAACAGCAGAATTGCAATATTGAGAATTATGTTCATGGCATTACGAAACAAAGCACTCAGCACATAGTGCTCCTCTCATTAGATCATGGGTGGGGAACCTTTTTCATTCGAAGGGCCACTTCAAATTCCTACAAGGGCCATAAAAGTCCTCAGAGGGCAATAATATGAACACAAATCAGGATTTCCCCATGCAATTTAGGCCTTTATTAAATGTAGCCACCTTTCAGACAGACCCCACCTTCTCTAGGTCCCCTGAATGTAACTTAATTGTATTGGAAATGTAATTTCTAACATTCCTTTACAAAATATGTCATATTTCATGTGATGCTGCATAACATTGAAATTGTCTCGGGGGCCGGATAAAACGGCCTCAGGGGCCGCAAACGGCTCACCAGACATAGGTTCCCCACCCCTGCATTAGATGATGAATGGCATTTTGTTACTCCACATTCATACTTGTGTAATAAAGTTGAATCTAATCTAATAACTACTCCTCGCAACAGTTTAATTTGTGTCTGTCAGGAGAAATAAAACCCAGTGGACAACTAATATGTTTATCTGAACTTGCTTCAATAAAAGATCATATCTGTTCCTGAAAGACTGTCAAAACAAACAAAATGTTCCTCTGGCATGCGACATGATGAATGATATTTTTAATGGAAATGTGTATAGTCAGGGACGAATTGTGAATCCATGGGCCCCTGGGCCAGACAACAAGAACGCCCCCCCTTAATGGCATTGAAAGGTTCCAAAAGATTTGGGGGGTTTAACAGAGATGTTAAAGATGCAGGGGGTGTGGAGGTTTGTCCCCTGAGAAAATGTAAAAATACAGTAGTTTAAAGTGTAATATAAACACAATAGGAGAGCATAAATGTAGACCAATAATTGAGTGTTTTTTGTAGTGCTGAGGCTTCATTATATCCATGGAGGAGAGAACAAGAGGAGTTAGGATAATGGAGAGAACCTAAAGTCCCCAGCAATATCAATATCCATAGCAGCAAAATTTACAATTTGTGATGTATAGGGCAACTGTGGCTTAATGGTCAGGGAGGTGGTCTCAAGTTCAGAGGGTTGCAAGTTCGAATCCCACCTGTAGCCTCTTAGTGCAGATGGGGTCATCGGCAGGCCTGTTCACTATTTGCTGAAAATACTCAACTACATCATAACAACATTGCTATGGCAGTACTGAGAGCCTTAAGTAACAGATTAAGACAAAGTCATTACAATTTTGATGAAAGGAAAGTTATAAGGGGTTGGGGTTATAAGGGGTTATAAGGGCACTAAGGGGTTATCTCTCCCTACACCTACACCCACACCCACGGCTGAAGTACCCTTAAGCAAGGCACCTATCCGCACATTGCTCTAGGGACCATAACCAACACCCTGTAAAATATCAAGTTGTTTGGAATAAAAGTGTCAGCTAAGTGTAATGTAATGTTATCTACAAACTGTGCCCATTGCAGTACCTTCCTACTCCATTGGCAAAGTGTAGGTCACCAGTAATATCAATATCCATAGTAGTAAAACTTACAATGTGTGGTTATCTCAATACTTTTCCCAATGCAATTCCTACCTCCATTGGCGACGTTGAACTTGATGCCGAAGTCTCCGGCGGGGCCCCCGGGGTTGCGGCTGGCGGTGAGAATGATGCCCCCGATGGCCTTGATCTTCCTGATGATGCAGGACACCGCGGGGGTGGACAGGATGCCGTTGTGGCCAATAACCAGACGCCCAATCTGTGTGGCATTGGTGAGTGAGCATATTATTTATTTATCCATTTATTTATTGTGTTCTTTGTACAATTGTTAAATCATTTTGGAGTGCTTAGAACATTTTCCAACTTGGGGCCCACTTGAAAGTTTCCCATACTATGTTTGGGGCCCTCTTACGGCCCAAAGAACAATACAACTCAAATGAATAGTCAACAGCAACAAATATTATTCACAATTTTAGAAAATGATTTCAGGGCTTACTTGGAACTAGCCTGATTATCATCGACTTTCAAGTCTCTTCGAGACTTGGTCTGACCAAGAGTATAACAATTAACATTTCCCAAACTTCATGGTTGACCCGCCTCCCTTAGTTTGCAAATGGTTGTTTGCTTCCCGACAAAGTAGGAGGAGTTCCCGTTTTTTCGGGATCTTAGAAAAAATGTTTGTATTGCTCTTGGCCTGACTGGAAGGAACACTGAAGGTGTTGCATCACTAGGAGGGCACAGGCTGGCTAACTTGAAACCACTTTGGGTCTCACAAGCAGGCCCCGGCCCACAGTTTGAGAATGCCTGTGCAATACAAAATGTACAGTATGCATTGCACATGTATAATCCATAAATAATCATAATGTTGCCACTTTGTAAATGTTGACAGGATGCCATTATGACTGATAACCCTCCCAATCTGAACAGGGTGCATTGATGAGTAGTCAGTGAAGTCAAGTCAAGTTTATTTGTATAGTGCACTTCAGACACAAGTCTAATTCAATGTGCTTCACATAAAAAGATAAAAATAACAAGAAAGAGTCAGAATAGAAAAGAATAGACTTTTACTTACTGTTTTCTATAATCCACAGGCAATAGTATACTATGCAGTGGCTACAGATGGATCTACATATCTATGTGCTGCTAGATAGCCAGAATATCTGTAAGACATTACTTGATTTTTATGGACAAATGACAAGTGTGTGTGTGTGTGTGTGTGTGTGTGTGTGTGTGTGTGTGTGTGTGTGTGTGTGTGTGTGTGTGTGTGTGTGTGTGTGTGTGTGTGTGTGTGTGTGTGTGTGTGTGTGTGTTTCTAAATCCTCATAGTCTTATGTGACATTTCATTGATTTAAAGCTATGTCATCAAGAAGTGCTGCATGTTTTCATGTTTTTTTACAGCCTAAACAAGCTTCACACTGACTGTGATAGTCATGCACATGGTTGGGTGAAGGTTTGTGCCAGAGTAAATGAAACTAATCTAAGCACAGCAAAACAACGCCTATAATGGTAACAAGCACAGCATCTTGTCATACAGTCAATGTAACCTTTGACCTTTGTGGGGGCCCTGCCATAGCTGTTGACAAAAGACAGTCCAGGGGGGTATACTAAGAACATGGTTAAGTGATGAACCAGGCTTAGTTAACCTACAAGTGATACAGTAAACCTGCTAAAATATATACCCGCAGGCATCATTTAGATAAGAAAATGAGGCCTCCAGGCTTTTCTATTAGATGATTTACCTCTACAACAAGGTTAACTTAACCTTGTCTACTACTGAACCAGCTTCATAGTATACTGCTCTGTATGTAAATGCAAGTGTAACATGTCAATAACAGGACCTCTCCACACTTTTCTTTTGCACACCTTGATCCATACATTTCGAAGAGGTCTCAAAACCTGTCTGCAGAGGTGTATAAAGTAAAAGTAAAACCCTCATTAGGTACAGTGAAATAACTGGTGTAACAACAATGTAACATCATGCCTACATCATCAGTTTACTCCTACTTTACACACCTCTGCCTGGCTGTGTACCGCTTTTTCCTCTGTCTGAATGTGTTGTGGGGGCATACATAGATTTTCTGACAGTGTTTTATAAACCCATTCCTCTATCATACGGACACCCGAACCTTGATGAGAATGGTCTCAGTATCCAACACATATTCAGCCTATGAGTGGCTGTGGTAGCGATGCTGGTGTTAGAGCTTCTGCTTGAGTTAGAATCACAGAGAAGGCCTACATGCCGTCTGACCATCCCCAATATTCATGTCAGGTAGCATGCTCTGGATGTCAGAATCCTTTTTGTCTTTCATGGGCCAACCCATCCCATGTCTGTAACTTGAGGCTTACTGGGGAAATGGGCTATTACAAACATCCATTTAGGATCTGTGATCATATCTGAGAGAAAACCCCTATTACATTACATCATTGCCACTTTTGTGTACCAGAGTTGAGTGAGCAACGCATGACGTCAGCGGGAGAGTTTTAAAAATAGTGAAATATTTGCCTGGGCAGTATCAGCAATGTCTTGGAAGGTGGGGTATTACACCATTCGTGGCTTTTACACGCTTGACATCACTTTCTTCTTTTGCTGAATGAACACGGGGGTCGCGTTTTCAGTATCAAGATGTGGGTATGGTGTGGGTGGGTGAGTCAAGTGAGTTCAGCTTTGCTTTTCTCTATTCTTAGCGTGTTACATGACTCTTTTGGCTCCAACATTTGTTACGCTGACCCAGTGCTCCATTACGCTTCAAGTGCTCCCGGGCACAGTCACAAAACAGAGGCCGAGGGAGAGAACTGTACAACCGGTCACCCTTGCTGTCCGTTCGCCTGCCTGCCTGCTCATGGATTAGCTTGAGCGCTGTGCTGTGTGTGTGTTGATGCTTGCTGACTGAGGGCCCAGCTTATTCCATCAAAGCTTTAGTTCTGGCCATCCATATAAGGTGCTGTCTGAGATGTGCGCTGGGGGAGAGACACGGAGAGAGATTTCTCGGGTGCTACATGCCAACATGCGCTCCTCGAGAAGAGTCCGCTCCCCGGGTTCAGGAGCGAGGTGTGTGGGCGTGAACGCGGCACAACAGGGCTAAACAGTCATGTTTAATGCGCCTCCTCGTCGCGTCATGTCGGCGTGTGGTGTGTGTCATGTCCCCCTTCTGTCTAGGGGGTGGGTAGTGGGTCAGGCATCTCAGACATAGCTGAGATGCCCATGCACAGATGCAAAAACATATGTAGAAAATGCAATATTTAGAAACAGAGTCTATGCGGATCAGCTGAAGTATGCGGCGCTGTTTCCCTGGTCAGCCTTGCCAGTAGACGCAGCAAAGGCTGGCTGTTTTTTTTCCACTCTTCTCTACTTTTTGGGAGCGCGCAGAGTCCGAGGCCATGGGCATCCCCCAGTTCGCCTGGCTCCATCCTGAACTGGAAAGGTTAATGAGGCGGGGGAAAATACCGATCCAGCAGGAAACAGGAGGAGGAAAGGATGGCAGGATGGTACCACTGATAACACAACTGTGATCAGTTTATCTTCCCAACTGACAGCCACCCAGTAGCAGTGGTTTAGTCTACGTAGAATGCGGGTATACCCACTACTAAATTTCAGGGATTTTAGTATACCCACTTAAAATTGAGTGATCCATTGTTTTGAATAGCACAAATATATACAGTATACCCACTTCAAAAAATGCTCAAATATACAGTATACCCACCATGAAAAAAGTAGACTACACCACTGTCCAGTAGCCTAATATACTGGGGCAAACAACATTGTGTTGCGTTAATTACTCCAGTCAATAAAACGTATGATAACCTGTAAATTCTATTATAAATGGAAATTAAATAGGAATGGGAATTGGAATCAAATATCTCAAGACGACACACTTGAGCTGTATACCGACACCCTGGACATCCGTTTTTGACAGGTGATGATGGCATTAGGAAATGCCAGAGGATATCTGGAAAACTCACGGTACATGACATTTATATTGTACATTAAAGCAAACGGGAACAACTTTATACCTACCCCGTTCGCTGCGGCCATTTGGACAATGACCTCGGTTGCTGTTCGGCTGAAGTATCTCCCGTCACTGCCCACAACCATTGTACATCCCTGGCGGTCCCGCAGGTCGATGGAGGACAAGACACTCTGGATATAATTTTGCAAATAGTTTTTCTTGCTCTCGAACACCGTTGTCTTTTTCCTGATCCCATTAGTCCCTGGTCTTTGGTCATCAAAAGGTGTTGTCTGGACAGTAACGACAGGGATAGGGGTGTTCTCCATGATCTTTTAAAAAAACACCGGCAGTGGACGCTTAAACAGTAGGCTAATTGCAACAGAAAAAGTCGTAGAACAGTCCACCTAGAACGCTGCTCTGTGAAATAAATACACGACTACAACTATAGTCAGAAAACTTTTTACGCGTATCGTTTGATCCACTATGTGCGAGCGCAGTCGGTGGAGATGGGTGCGTCTTCAGTGACGATGTTTCAGAGAGCTGATGATAGTTGGTGCCTGTAGCTGAGCTCATCCGAAAGGAGCCGTGACGCTTACAGTCAGTGCGTGTTAAATGTGAGCTCACGAGGAAAAAGAGAGCAAGAGAGCTTTTATAAAACTTACACGACAGCTCCCTTTCCTACAAGAGAGTCTTCTGAGAGGGACAGCGGGCTGTCAAATAAATATTAGGGAGGGCCAAAAACTCCTATAATCAGCTGCGTCTCCTGCCAAAAATAACCCATGATGTGTGGGAAGAATAGGGTAGGGACCAAAGCTATGTAACTGGACGCTCCCTCTGTCCGTAATCACTGCTGGACCAACGGAGGGTTTTCACGGGCTGGCTGGTTAGCTGTCACTAGGGCGCGAAATAATAACGGTTTCCGTTTTGGGTGATGGTGAAATGTTTCAATGTAGGTCAGTAAATACTAGTATATGTGACGTATGATATGACATTTGATCTCAATGAACTGCGTTATTGAACTGCGATATCCATAGCCTAAAATATGTATGATTATGTCTGACTGTAGTCTGTGCGCAAGGAGAGGTTCTTTACGCACATGCGCGAAAGGCACGTTTAGGATAGTTTCACCATTCTGTCCTGGAAATGTTTTCATTCCAGAATGCAAAACATACATATTGACCAACATTAGTTAACAAACAGAAATGTGGTGTCTCCATCATTTACATGATCTGTCTGTAGTTCCATAATACCATCGGACATGAAACAATCAAGAGAGGATATCTGAGTTTACTTCTGTCTTAATTTATTTTCGTGTACAAAACGTTTCAGCAATCAAAAGTCATCGGAAAAAATATATTATTATTACTTTACACATTTATATTACAATGAAGCACAACACATTAATAACCACGTTCTCAATACAATAACAAGCCACCCCATACTCGACAACAACCTCGGTCCAGTTCAAAGTCGGCACAAAAAAGTTCACAGGATATCGGAATGAATACAGCAGGCCATCCTTAGAAAAGTTCAACACGTCCAGGGCTGGTTCACCGTTCACAGCGGTAAAGCTCTTATTAGGGAGGCTGGGTAAAGTGCGGATGCTGGAACAGCTGGAGCACCAGGGACATGGACGGAAACGGCTGCGTTCTGTAACCCCCAGTTGGTCATGGGCGCAGGTGTGTGGCTCATGATTCGTTCTATACTGAAAGACCCCTTTGGTTTATCACAATGCGGCCGAGGAGGTCTCTCCGCTGGGTTTACGCAGTGTTTCCCATCCAGCGGCTTTGTCCCCGGCCATTTATTGATATTCTGATGGTAGTAATAGGGAGAGGTTAATAACACATTGTCCTGAGCAGGTAAAAATCCAAGGGGAGCCGCCTGTCTCGGCAAATAGTTGGGCACAAAGTAAGGTCTCCCGTGAAGCGCATGTTCTGGGTAGAACATAACAGCGTCCTTTGCATACTCCGGGATGTTTCTCTTGTATCTTTTCCTCCGGCGAAGGAAGCTGCCGTTGTCAAACATGTCTTGAGACGCTGGGTCCAGTGACCAATAGTTGCCCTTACCCGGGTTTCCAGGTTCTCTGGGTATCTTCACGAAGCAGTCGTTGAGCGACAAATTATGCCGGATGGAGTTCTGCCAGGCGGGGAACTTTTCCTTGTAGTAGGGGAACTTGTTGCTGATGAAGTCGCATATGGCACTCAGGGTGAGCTTCTTCGTAGGGCTCTGGAGGATGGCCATGGTGATGAGGGCGATGTAAGAGTAGGGCGGCTTGATGGCACCGCCTGCCGGTCTGCCGGGCGAAGGACCCTCCGTGCTCAGCTCGCCCTCCTCGCTCTCGCCAGATGTGTCGAGGTCACTGGAGGATGCGTGCTCGGTGCCGCTGCATGCGTCTCGGTCGTCACACCGGCCTTCGTCCTCCTCTCCTACGACGTCCACCTCGTAATCACAATCCTTCAGGAAAGTCATGATTGTTGTGCCCTGTGAAGTTTATCCAGCACACTTGTGAACAGGTCTTCAGGCTGAGTCGGTCATGTGTAGATGTGGTGACTTGGCGGTTTGCCCAAAAATTGCCTTTGCGACTTATTTGAGGAGCTGACTGGTGTGAATTGCGTCATGTAGGGTTTACACCATGACCTATCAGAATTGACCTGTGTGAATTCATGGGCGTGGACCTTGCCCAACCTTGGGTTCAAGGCGCTTACGCCCCACTTCTCTCATGTAAATAGGCCCGTTCTTTTGGCTTATTATGAGACTTATTTCCTTCAGTGGATTAATAAGGTCGAAACAATAAACAATGTGATAGGCATATGTGAAATATGATCCAATGAACTGAACTGCTTACATAAAATACTTTCATGAAAGGAAAAGTTTTTGTTTATTAATGCCTGCGGTTCTAGTTTGAACGAACAGATAAATGCAACTGGTGGGCCACATTCCCCAATAACTTTCGTGGTTAGCGCTGAATCATTGAGAATGATTAGTTTTAAAAGTACACATTTCATTCTTGCATCTTGGCCTTGACATGAATAAGTTCGTAAGCCAAGCTGAGAGTTGGAAATTCGGAAGCTGCTCGAAAACAGTTGGAGGTGCGGATGTGCCTGGAACTTAAACCACCACGCCTTTTACCAGTCAGATTAAGATTTTGTTGCTTTTAGTGAGCCCCTGGGGTTTCAGTTTGGTTTCCCACAACACGATAGCCGCGGGTGGTGTGACCATGAAAATGGCCATGGCAGGACGTCCCGCCGGGGCGCGCTCTCAAGTGCTTAGAGGACGGTAAACGCGGTTATCAGCATTAGAATCGAGTAGGAAACAGCCCCAGCTGTATCTGAACTTTTACGACCCACAGGGCATTCAAGGTTTTTATTGGAAGGCGTGAATTGCCCCAGAGCGCATCTTCGGTGTAGGTCGCGCTGCTGCGCGGATATGTGCTAAGACTTAATACTTATCTCAATTGCAAATGAATGATTCCGAATTGCTCCCCCCACTTCCTCACCTGACACGCATAGAAATGCGCGCGCCTGCTGTTAACTATCGCCTTTTATCGTTCACTAACACAAACACACTCAAAACTTCCAAATAGCTTACAATGCCATGGAACCGACAACAAGTTTATCATTTGGTTAATATGCAAAGTTGCTCTATTTTGTTACTAAACAGTACTGTTGACGAAACCTCTGTTTAGTTGTTTTTGAGGGGGAAGATCAAGTGAATATCGTTGTATACTTTAAATGTGTCACCATATCTGAGAAGAGTTCAAAGACTGTTGTATAAGGAAATTGTGTTCTGTCTTCGTTCTTGCACAACTGTGGATATATCCCACGGTTTCTTAGTTTATTGAATATTGAATTTGTTTTACTTAGTTTTTAAATAAGTTGGCATGCCTAATAATTTACCACTGGTGAAGCAATTAGGGTCAGAGTGGAGCCACTGCAGTATATTTTTATATCATTTTAATTCTGACATTCAGATTCAGTCACAAAACTCAGCAATCCACAAAACTAGAAAAACTCCACCTAGATCTATGCCACTAAAATTATTTCACTTTAAACAGCTAAAAAAGCATTCCAGGCAAAGACAAAAGTCAAACAGTTGGCGAAGTTGCTATCCTGCTCTTGCCTATTCTCAAAACACAATATCAAGATGGAAAACCACTGAGGATCACACAGAGGAAGGCAGAACGCCGAAACGCGTCTCTGTAATAATGAAAAGAAAGTTGATACATGGTGCGACCCTATTTTACTTTTCAAGATGTAAAACCTCAATGTCCTTGTTTGGGCATTAGTCTGTGTTAGGCAGACATGTCAAAGTGCTCTGGAGATGAATCTCCGACTTGAAGTATCAAATTGAGATCTGATTGTCTGGCTCTCATAGCAGGAAATAGCTTGCACTCGGTAAATCCCTTCTTCACTACTGTTCAAGACCAATCCAACTTTAGAGCCTACAGTCTTTCATGACTTACTATCCTGCTTTAAGACAGTAGCGGTGAAATGTGTCCGCAGTATGTCTCCATCCAGGTATCTCCCTGCAGAGAGAGAGAGAGAGAGAGAGAGAGAGAGAGAGAGAGAGAGAGGGGAAGGGAGAGTGAGTGAGGAAGGGAGAAAGGTTTGAAGTGTGAGAAGAAGAGAAAAGGCCAGGAGGAACAGACAGAAAGAGAGAGAGAGAGAGAGAGAGAGAGAGAGAGAGAGAGAGAGAGAGAGAGAGAGAGAGAGAGAGAGAGAGAGAGATTGAGGGGCAAGAGGAAGAGAGGGAAATGGAGAGCCGAGGGAAAACAAGAGAGTGAGAGAGAGAGAGAGAGAGAGAGAGAGAGAGAGAGAGAGAGAGAAAGAGAGAGAGAGAGAGATAGAGAGTTTCATCAAAGGTGTAAACATAGAGCTACCCACACACCTCAAAAAAAATCTTCCCACTGTATACAAAACACTAATAAAACTCAGGGGTGACGGTTGAGACTGTAGTAACAGTGTGTGGATGATATGGGCCCCCATAGTCTGAGGTGATGACCAGTCACAGTCAGTGTTGCCAGATGGGGCGGTTTCCCACCCAATTGGGCTGTTTAGGATGGAAAAATGATGTAAAAATGGGCGTGGGTTTTTCTGCAGATTTGAGGCTATAGAAGCCAATAGAATTTAGTTTAAATTGTACAGGGTTTAGTGCCTCCAGGTTGGATTTGAGGATTTTTTGGGATGGAAATTATTAGTCACATATGGCAACCCTGCCGCTATACTGTACTACAAAGGCAAAATTACAGATTTTGTTAAAATCGAGTTTAGACTTAAAATGGTCTTCATTACACCTCCTGTATCTTCTGCTGACAAAGAAATTGCTATTATAAATGTGCAGTAACTACAATACCCAACCTAATACCAAGGCTTTGAAGGCATTTTTTCAGTTTCAATGTTGGCTTGGTTACTGCACTTTGCCTTTTGCAGGGCAGTACAGTCCGAGA
This sequence comes from Engraulis encrasicolus, assembly GCF_034702125.1. Lineage (NCBI taxonomy): Eukaryota > Metazoa > Chordata > Actinopteri > Clupeiformes > Engraulidae > Engraulis > Engraulis encrasicolus. The sequence goes on along the minus strand of NC_085877.1, from coordinate 12,743,995 downwards.
TGAATGGTCAGAGTGTGTGGACGATATGGGCCCCCAGAGTCTGAGGTGAATTGTTGCAGTGCGTCGATGATATGGCCCCAATAGTCTGAGGTGAAATGTTGCAGTGCGTCGATGATATGGCCCCAATAGTCTGAGGTGAATTGTTGCAGTGTGTGGATGATATGGGCCCCCATAGTCTGAGGTGAATTGCAACTGCGTGTGGATGATATGGCCCCCATAGTCTGAGGTGAGGCTGCTGTCACCTATGAAGACAAGGCGGTTGACTCGGGGCTCGTCTGGGGCCCATGCCTCGGGGGTCTCCTCCAGCTCGTAAAGCTCGTGCACCCCTTGCAGCATCACCCGCTTCTCCTTGCCCTCCACACACAGGATGCCCTGCAAGGAGAAACACACACACACAACCACAACATGGCTACTACTTAAGATGTACTTAGAAAAATAAGAAGGTATTGCACACCAATTAAGTCTTTTTGAGGTGCTGGTCATAAATAGGAAAATAAAGAAAATGCTGCGCACCCTGCTCTGTTTTATTTGAAACATGTTTTATACTTCAAACTTGTGTTACTACTTAAGTTGCCATTTAAAATTCATATACTATCAGGATAAAGCATAGTATTTATGAGATATGATTGCAGCCAGTTGTATCAGCAGAATGACCACACACAGTATGCCCTGGGAAAAACAACACAACACAAAATAGATGCACCGGGATGCCCTGGAAGTAGTGCCTAAACACAGGGGAGATTAAACAGACACACACTCACTCACTCACTCACTCACTCACTCACTCACTCACTCACTCACTCACTCACTCACTCACTCACTCACTCACTCACTCACTCACTCACTCACTCACTCACTCACTCACTCACTCACTCACTCACTCACTCACTCACTCACTCACTCACTCACTCACTCACAATGGTGGAAATGCTCAAGAAAAGATGCCACAAAGGAAGGAAAATGCAATAAAGACTGTCTGAACAATATAAACACAAACAATCTGAACGATCTGCTTTGTGCCCAAAATACTGTGTGCTGTGAATGTGAAATGGAGACCCTGTGGGAATACCTTGGGATGCTATTCTTATGCACAAACTGCGAAACGGCATACGGTACAATATTCTCATCATTGCACATTTAATAAATCTTTCAGGAGGACTAAATTGTCCCAAGGCAGGCTCTCTGCAAACATACGTGTTTACTGTGTGATACAGTAACAGGAGTACAGGCAACAACGCACAATAACCACCACCATTTTGTAGGGGTGTAAATCACAGCCTCCATGACGATCAATTTCTTAAGGCAGCGATTTAATTTTTTTCTATACTTAATAATGCTTCATGATATAAGGTTCGATTTTTTTATCCAATTACTTTTCCACTTCTATCATGTTGCACAATTAACAACTAGGGCATTGGGCAGGGCCAGCAATTCGATTATTATGGATACTTGAATGCCCCTCGATACGATTCGATTGGATCGTTGACCATAGGATTGATGCATCGATACATATCGATTATTATTTACACCCCTACCATTTCGCCTTCACTAGTTTCCTACCTTACAGCGAATGACATGCATTGCTGAGCCCTCTTTGTTTTTGAAGCTCTTCTCCCATAACAGATCCTGCGAAGAGAGAAAATGACAAGATATTCTAAAAGCCATTTCAATGGTATTTTCATATTAAGATCACATCAGGGCAATTGGAAAAGGGTTAATGTTATCAGATTTCTCCTAACCAAATACAAACAACAAATAAATATTTCAAAAAAGATATTGTCGAATGGCCAGAATTACACCAAAACTATTACAACACAAACGTATCTGCTGAAACACTGATGCGTTATTTTTCACCATATGAATGAGAGTACCTGGATAAAGAGGTTAAAACGATCTTCAAACACCTCTCCTGGTACTTCGAATGTTGCTGTTAAGATGCTCTACAATTAAGGAAAAGAAAGAGGGGAGAGGTAGTGGTGAGAATAATCATCTAACGTGTTAACATTTTTCTTTTCAGAACATCTATTCCCAATTGGACAACTGATGTGATATTCCGGGAATTCAAAGGAACTTTGAAAACCCAATGACTGAAGTTGTGTAATAAATAAAGTAAAAGGACAGGGGGAAAGTACAAAACACATTTTATTACACAAATGATAAGAGAAACATTTAAATTACTATATCATTCAAGTTGCAGTATCAAAAGGACAGGGGAAAAGTACAAAACACATTTTAACTATATCATTTAAATTACTATATCATCATTGCATACTTTTTATTGTTTTTGGTAATATATATATATTTTTAAAATATTGCCTTTCTTCAAACCCAAGAGTTACCAGTGACAAGATAAGGCAATGGTAGCATCACATTGTAATTTGTGTTGTATCATGGCTTTAGCGAGTGGCTCTAATGTCAAGTGTTTGAACAGCTACCGCAAGTGCCAAGGCCGTTTACACCCCCCTCCCCCCTCCCTACCCCTTCCCAGCCTCTCCCCTCCCCTCTCCACACCTCCCAGAGAACACTTCCTACTGGCATCAAAAGGGACACTTGGCAAGATATTTAGGCATTGTGTGGAAGTGTTAAAGTTACACACTTCCTTTCTCATTTGGTATAACAACAGAAAAGAGGGGATGGGGTCTGGGCTGCTGGGGAGGAGGGGATGCAGGCAGCTCGTTTGCATGAAAAGGGTACTGGGGAAGGAGATGATGGTGCATGTGTGTGTGTGTGTGTGTGTGTGTGTGTGAGTGTGAGTGTGAGTGTGAGTGTGAGTGTGAGTGTGAGTGTGAGAGAGAGAGAGAGAGAGAGAGAGAGAGAGAGAGAGAGAGAGAGAGAGAGAGAGAGAAAGAATCGGGAGAGGAGAGAGAGCTGACGCGGGAAAGAGGGTGCAGCTGTGAACAGATGATGCAGGGGACACTTCCCGTTGATTGGGGACAAGAGTGGCAATATAGTCGCTCATGAGACAGTCACAGCCATAGCCTATATGTTAGCTCTTTTGTCTATTGTCTTTTGTTTCATTTGCACACACACACAGAATCACACACAGGATCACACACAGGCACTCATACCTTGTCTAGGTGTGGATGTGTAGACCTCAAAACTTGTAGCTTCTCTGTCAACCTAAGATCAAAAAAATAAGAATAAGGGAAAAAGAAAACTCTCACTCTTTATTTTAATCAAGTTTCTGCTTCAATTAGTTCATTGCTATGATACATAACGGTTGTAGCCTTTAAATGTATCCGTATTTGCATTGCAAATCAAAATGGATATTTTTTCATGAATAACAGAAGGCGAAATACAAATTGAGAGAATTTACTTTAAATCAATAATTTACATCAGACTATAAGCCAATGCATATTTGAGCAAGGGGGAAGACTGGTGATTCGCCCTAGGGCACTGGGCAGTCTTACCTCGCTAAATCTTGAATGTCGAATGAATGCAAATCCAGCACTTTGGATAAGTCAACTCTGAAATACACAACAAGCACAATGCATACTGGCATTTGACCTTTGTATGTAGAATACTCTATAACAAAAGACAGGCATGGTGACCTTTGACTTCATTTTGAGTATTCCATATATAAAAAAATCTGCTATTGATTATAATTGAGGACTATGTAGATATTTCAGCAGAATGATAAAGATTTTGGGGTTATTTGGATATAAAAAGGACAGAGAATGTGTGCCCAGTTCTAAGTAAACCAGGCGCTGGACCAAACATTTTGACAGTGTGGATATGCGCCTCAGTCTGGTCTGAGAAGCCTTCATGTGACATGCATGAGATCACAGCAATGTCATTTCTATATATGCAGAGGACTTTTCTCCCTCCTCGATCACAAAAACGGAGACAATATTGAGCGTCATTCAAGAGTGACCACCAAGCAGGCGATGACTGTGATTGTTTTTCTATCTTTCAAGCAGGTCCAATTTTACGCTTTGGTATGTCAACTGATGTGAGGAAAAATACATATTTTTTATCTGAGTCATCAAAATGTATGGCCAAAATGAATGAATGAAAATGGAAAAATAAACAGTGTCTTAATGTAAGCCTAGATAAATAATAAATATTAATTTAAGGGACAGTTAGACACAGCTACATTAAGTAAGTACCTTTAAACTGATCACAGAGTATTGTGCATATATTCCCAGGCATTTTTTGTACATATATAATCTATCCTTCTAATGGAAACTATGACAAATTAATTAATATGCATAATTATTAGACATGAACATCAAAACCCTGTGACCCATTTACACTCACTTTGATTTCTGTGTTTCCATCACTCTAACAAGTCCATTTATGGATCTGCAGAACACAGGAGAAAGGTATTGTGATAGATTAATTTATATGTTCGTTTCTGGCTCAGCACTACAGACTACATCATTGCAATATCAGGACAAACAAAAAGATTTGTGATGACACAACGTGTAGTTTGAATAACACTTGTTGACCTGAACATACGTATAAAAACTCTTGCATGTACATACCCCACAGTGTCCCTCACTTGTTGCAACTCCTGTTCGTTCACAAGATCTGTCTTATTAATAATCAGTAGATCTGCCAGAGCCACCTGTCTGAACAGAGGGAAGCATTGAGAGTAAATGATCAGCACTAGATTGTAAGTTTAATGCAAGTTGAGATAACAACATATGAAATATTTGATCAGGGATTCCATAAAACGAGTATCAAATTAATTTGGTAAGGGGGAGTTAAATGTCCTCTTCTGAATGCAAGCTAGGGAAGGAATAACCACAAAATGAACACTGAAAGAGAAGACACTAAAGGCCTAGAAGCACTCAGGAGACTGTGCAAACAGTGTTACTCAGGCACTGTACCAAGTGAAGTGTAAGTAAATAAAAAGGCCCATGTGTTTTTAAACAGAATTGCCATGTTGAATTAAAGGCTTTTTAAAAAAAACTTTTTTTTAACATTTTTCTCAAATCTCAAAGTGCCTCTGCTTTTTCCTTCCCCGCTCTTTTGAACACTGAAAGAGTTTAGGAATGAATGTAAAGATCAAACTGCTGAGTCTAGAAAGGCATTTTCCTATTCTGTTATGGACATCAGACAGATAGACAGGCATACATACAGGCATACAAACAAGCGGGTAGAGATAAAGGCTCACAAACCCCATGCTAGATAACCAAAAAAGTTATTACCTTGTGGCTTCATTGACGAGACCTTCTGGTTTCTCCTCTGTCAGATGCTAAATGGTCAAGACATGAATAAAACAAATATCGGGTTACTGAAGGGTCTGATGTCCTGATCTGCCCTATTATTTTTCAGATATGTCATATGCCACAAAACGATCCAATAACTACCTGCATTGCAAATTTTGCATCAATAACCGTAACAATGCCTATGAGAGACAAGACAAAAAGAGGGCATTACACAAGACAGCTTGACATTTACAGCCTTTTCATACCCTGACAAATAGACATAGATCATAAGCTTGTTTCTTCTCTTGTCCATTAAGCTACCAAAATATTCTTCAGTTGCAATGTCACAGACTGAATACACTGAAAGTTAATTAACTTTATATTTTCAGCATTGTAACTTCTACATTAATTCTCATTTCACATGTACATTTATATTACACATTCCATTTCCTTTCACTATTCATTTAGACCCAGGACATACTCACCATCTAAATACACGTCACTCCCAAGCTCAGCATCAACCCAGAATATGGAGGCTACCGCTCCTACAAGATAAAATTTGAGTACATATCAGACAGTGCACAATGTTTACTATATGGGCAGTCATGGGTGAGCGGTTAGGGCGTCAGACTTGCATCCCAGAGGTTGCCGGTTCGACTCCCGACCCGCCAGGTTGGTGGGGGGAGTAATCAACCAGTGCTCTCCTCCATCCTCCTCCATGACTGAGGTACCCTGAGCATGGTACCGTCCCACCGCACTGCTCCCCATGGGGCGCCACTGAGGGCTGCCCCCTTGCACGGGTGAGGCATAAATGCAATTTCGTTGTGTGCAGTGTTCACTTGTGTGCTGTGGAGTGCTGTGTCACAATGACAAATGGGAGTTGGAGTTTCCCAATGGGCTTTCACTTTTTCACTTTTTTATATGCAATGAAATACATTGTTTTTACCAAAAAGCCTTAGCAGACCCAAAGAAGTTCATAACAAGAACAAGCACTCAGAGAGTGCAAACCTCCGCCAAGGCTATGTGGTCACTGACGCCATTACTGTGCTGTGGAATCAAGTGCATATAATACAACTCACAAACATTTGACTATGTTACACCCTTATTTTGTTCAAGCCTTTCTGCCTTGTTTTTTTTTTTTGGAGTTGGAAAGCGGAATGTCAAAATTCACCCTATCCTGCAATGGTGAAGAATCTTTTAACAACTCTACAAAATTTCATCAATATCTGTTCATAGTTTTTTGAGTTCTTCTGCTGACAGACAAAAAAAAAGCCAATGCGACCAAAAACATAACCTCCTTGGCGTAGGTAATAAAGCTATGTGGCAATGAGTGAATGAAAAGGCTCTAAATCATATGCTGGTCTAAATACTGTACATCTTAGAAATATAAGACCCATGAATGGGAGAGCCTTTTTCAAGGCAAGTAGAAGTCACCGATTAGTACAGCTATTCTGCAGCCAGCAACAGTGACATACTGTCTGGATGCACATTGAGAGGACGAGTGGTACGAGATGTCAGGCCTGCCTCTGTCAGCAGTGCACACTCAGCTCTGCTACAGCACACCCGCACGAAACAGAAGAGGCCGGCCTGACACCTGTCAATCAATCTCAACTCAGACGTTCTGGTCTGGTCTGGGCTCTGGTCTGGCTGTCAGGTACAGGTGCCTGATGATGACATCAACAGATTTCCATCGTGTGGATCTTCAGCTAAACTTAATGAGGTTGTGTGGTTGTGTGGTCACAAATATCGTATTCAGGCCAACAGAAAAAAACGTGACCGTGCCCGTTGCTACACCTCCTCTCGAACTGACTTACATGTTCATGCCAAAAATAATACCATCATCCATTTGTGTGGTGCTTTACTTAAAGTTAACAAATGAGACTGTCAGGTTGTGATGACACCAGATGACCACAACCACTAAGGCCAGTTTGATATGGATTATGGATATGTCTTGTATTTTCTTCTATTCTTCCCCTACATGTTAAATGTTCAATGTTCAATGCCAAATGTTAAATTGTTATTTATTACTCTATCACCTATTGTACTGGTTACCACTGGTCCATCACTGTCACTCACCAATGTTAAATGCTCAGTATTATTTATTACTTCATCACTTTACTGGTATCGGACCATCAATGTTACTTGTCCTGTCCTGCACGTGATGTCAGTCTGTAAATGTCAGTCCTATGTATGTCTATGTCCTTCATGGTATAGAGACAAAACGTATTTTCAATTTCCTTGTATGACCTGAGCATATGAAGAAACTGACAATAAAAGCAGACTTGACTTAACTTGATTATTATGTCTATCATATCTTTCCCCAATAGTTATTCTAGGAGACCTAAGCATTCACGAAAACAAACATATGGACAGTATTGCCCCAGTTAAAGTCCTATGTTTCTCTCCTTCCATCCTCCAGTATAAAGCATGAATAGCTTCAAAGTGATGTGGACGGGACTTGAGCTAAATCTAGGGCTATCTATGTGATATGTTTTTTTATGTTCATCAAATAAATAAATCTTTGTCCACAAATGATGTCAGGGCAACATGAGAATTAACAACAAAATAATTATATTGCTGGTACTAACCCTTAATAACATATAACTATTTTCCCCACTGGTAAGCATGATAATATAGGGAAGTATTTCTCAACAGGGGCTCTAAAGCCCCCCAGGGAGCCCTAGGGGAGTGTTGAGAACGATACTGCTGGGGGGTGCTCAGTTGCCATTGAGGGGCATTAATACATTTATTTTTTAATACTAAGAGGGCGTTGGCAGACTTATGATGAGGACAAGGGCCTGCTTGCTCAAAAAAGGTTGAGAACCACCGATATAGAGCATAAATGGCTCCAAAAGGGATGTGGGCGGGGCTTGAGCTACAGCTTTACCTGGGTCAGCCAATCCGGTGGTCTCCAGCAAGATGTAGTCAAACTTCCCTTTCTTCTCCATCAGGTTTTCTATGGCTTTCAGGCCATTGTCCCTGCAGGAATAACACAGGAAGCAGAGGCCATTGTCATTCTGAGCAGCAGGGCAACCACTACACAACAAATGGGGCAAATCTATGTTCTCTCTTAATGGTGATGATTTGCAGAACACCTTCCCTAGACACCTCTAACAACAAAAGATTTAACTTAAAAAAAGCAACTGGAAAGTGCCTCTGAACTATGCCTATCAGTTCAATAGCCCATTTGTGTTTTTTTCCCATCAGAAACAATCACTGGACAGCAAAAACACAACTGACAGCAAAAACATGACAGACAGCGAAACATAACCTCTTTGGAGGCGATACCAACAACAGCAAAAAACTGGTACATCAAAGTTAAGTAAGGAAGATACAAGAAACTGAGGATTGACATAATATTGTATTCTTTGGTCTTGAGCACCTTGGAACTCTCACTCTTTGATTGGAAATCCCCACAACTAAGACCACAAATCTGCCGGTTACAAATAGGCGGGTATTTTGATAACAGAACATTGTTCTTCCCTCGGTATCCCAAAATATGTTTGGTCACGCATCAGTGAATCCACATAAATATGCTGCTGAGAGCTGTCACCAAAAATTAGAGTCTGTCTGTGCATTTATTTTCTAAATATATGCTACTCATTCAGAAATGTAAAGTTTCCATGAATATTTACTAAGTAAACTTTATACACTAATATTTACTGGTGACCAAAGTACAGTATGTTTTGTAGCCCAAGATGTCTATGAATGGTTATTCAAAATGGCAGACATGGAGAATATTCACCTATTCATGTATGAAATGTGCAAATTTCCAAGTCATGATTAATACTCTAGAATTGATGGTGATGATAAATATGCAGTACATGAAAGAGATAGCATTTGTGAATGGGCAGAATACATTCTGTAAATTAACGACAAAAAACATACATATTCTACCTTTAAAGTGAGAACTAATAACCCTTTTCACCTTGACATCAGACAAGTTCTGTTTTGAGGCAAAGAAGGACAAACTATTACCATCTATAAGTTACTTCTATGCCAGAGAATGCAACTTAGACACATTTATATTTATATGCAACTTTTATTTGAATGCACTGAAATGTTCAGTGTTGGAAGGTGTCAGAAGTCACTTGAAAAGGGGCCACTAAGTGCAAGGGTAAGAAACAGGGATGCATGGCATACTTGACGGAGCAGCAGAGGCAGCCGTTCCTCAGCTCCAGCCACTCCTCATAGAGCTCCCCTTCTTGGCTCACCGACAGAGACTTCTCCAGAGCGCTACCTAGTGGAGAAAGACAGCACTGCATTAGGAAAAGCAGCAAGGAGAGTGGTGTTTTGACCTTTGTCATAGATAAAGTTCAGTACACTAGATGTCCGGTCCAGCCTTTTGGTATGGCCGAACCACATTCAGGCAGCTGACTTTGCATGTTAGGCAGTGTGTATTATTCTGTTATTATTGAAACTCTCAAAATGACTGAATGATTGAAAAGCAATACTAAGTCAGCTGTACATAACCCCATTAGAACATAACATCAGTTGCATATAACCAGTTTTATCACCTATCTCATGCATAATGACATTGATGGGTGGACTCCCCATTTGCCTACATGTCTTGGATTCCCTAATTGACGCTCCCAACGCAGGACGCTCCCCTGTCGGCTCGCTCCCACTAGCCAGACTATCGGTCCCACCACCATATACAGTGTTTCCCACAGAAATTTTGGAAACTATGGGGGCAGCCGGGATTTTTTTACCGGGGGGTCTTTTCACGCGGGCCTTTGGGGGTGGGGGGGGGGTTTGTATTCACGCAGTGTAAATGCAAAATGGCAAAACAATGAGTACAGTATGACATTGGCGCATGGAGAAACTATAGGCCTAGGCCTGCATTTCAGCCATTTATATTTTGAGAAAGAAGGCTACATAACATTTTACACATGATATTAGTAGTACATTGTCATTTATAGGCTATATATATTTTTAAATGCAATACCGTGAATCATTTCTGTTTACAACACAGTTTCATTCGTCCCTCATGCAGGGGTCTATGTAATGAATAAAATAATAAAACAAAATAGGAGCAGAGATAAGAATTTAAGAGTAGTATACTGTGAAATTGTTAACGCATAGACAAAAAGGGTCTAAGAGGGTAGGCTGTGCCTTTTCCCCACACACATATAGGCGTACACATTCTACATGAGGGGTGCTGGTCACAGGGCCAGTTTTTCAAAATTCCTCCCATTAAAAGGGCTGAATAACACATTACACATTTATGTCTATATTCACATTCATTACACATTCATTTCTATATGCAGCCCGATGTCTCCTCTGCCGTGTCAATGAAGGCCTGTCACCTAACTCAACTGTAAAACAAAGCCTGGGGAGTGTTAGTAAACTCATCCCAACTGTCCCTTAACAACTTGACTAGGCTTTTGATCCTTCTGTATTTCAAGCACTCATGGTTTTCTCTATGGGGTGTATTTACTCCAGAAGGAAAATACGAAGGAAATCTTAATTCAAATCGTTTTTAACAAAAACGGAAAGCGTGAAAAAAAAAAAAAGTAAAAAAAAAAAAAAAAAAAACATTCTACATGAGGGGTGCTGGTCACAGGGCCAGTTTTTCAAAATTCCTCCCATTAAAAGGGCTGAACAACATATTACACATTTATGTCTATATTCACATTCATTACACATTCATTTCTATATGCAGCCCGATGTCTCCTCTGCCGTGTCAATGAAGGTCTGTCACCTAACTCAACTGTAAAACAAAGCCTGGGGAGTGTTAGTAAACTCATCCCAACTGTCCCTTAACAACTTGACTAGGCTTTTGACCCCTCTGTCTTTCAAGCACTTGTGGTTTTCTCTATGGGATGTATTTACTCCAGGAGGAAAATGCGAAGGAAATCGTAATTCGAATCGTTTTTAAAAAAAACGGAACTCGTTTAAAAAAAAAAAAAAAGTAAAAAAAAAAAAAAAAAAATTTTTTTTTTTTTTTACATTTTCGAAACTATGGCGGCCAAATTTAAGCTGGTGGGCCGCCATAGTTTCCTCTATGTATGGGAAACACTGATATAACGGAGCTAGTTATCTTTTTGATGTTAGTTTTTTGTTTCTAACCCTAACCCTAACCCTAACCCTAACCTTAACCCTAAACCTAACTTGCTTGTATGTGGCAGTGTATGATAATACGTGAAATATAATCGGGTGGGACTACACGTCCGGGAGTGATAGAAACACCTGGGACTGCACGTCCGGGAGCGATCTCAGTTGGGACTGTCCATCTACCACCGAATGTCTTGCAGCCTCATGATTCCCATTAGGCCTACCTATGCTCAAAAAGGAGGAGTTGGGATAACATTGAAGATATAGAGTAGAGTAGAGTAATTTTATTGATCCCGGCTGGAAATTCAGGGGGAATGTACTTTTGAAATCAATATTATTTCTGCTGACCTGTGCATCATTGTTTTAAAAAAAGCTTTAAACGCAACAACAAAGCACAGTCGACCCAGATTAAAATATAGTCTTGCTGAGTGAAAGGAAGAATCAAGGCTTCCAGCAACTGCACAGAGGTAGGAATTTGAACTACTATGAAGTCCGTATGGGTGCACTGTATTGCTAAAGCCTTTCTATCAACTAGGTGCTGTGCAGTGTGCACAATATGGCAAAACCACAGCAACAAGAGGCAGTCCTTTATTTGCAATAGTGTGGATGTGTTATGAGATGACCTTACCTTCACCAAATTCGTTTAAGATGACAGCTATTCGTTTGCTGTGCTGCTCGGTTAGGATGTAATTTAATAGCGTCGTCTTTCCTGCACCTGTAAATGGAATAAACGCATTTTGACCAATAATCGAAACATCAATGATGACTGGGGGAAAATGTCCAGTCCAACTGTAGCCAGTCCAGCTGTAGCCATTAATGCATTCATTCGTTCGTTCATTCATTCATTATCTAGGCTACTTCCAAACGTTTTGCATCATTCTCACAAAGGTTGGCCACACTTACGATACAATGTAGCTTTGCAAGAATGTAGCCATTAGACTTGTGGTTCGCAACTATGTTGCTGATAGCATTCCATTTCCCAATGTTAACTGTAGCCATCCGTAATCAAAACAGGCCTGTTCATCGCATTGCACATTGAACATTCTGTTCGCTGGCCTCGGCTGTCGAACTGGCCACAAAAAACACATAGATAGGCCTACATAATATAATATCGCCGAACCTCACCTAAATAGCCAGTGATTATCGTGACAGGTATCTGCGAGGTTGGACCATCTCCACTTGTCTTTTCAATGGGTACCAACTCAGGACAGTCGTCCTCGTCCATGACTAGGTAGGTAGGCTAATGTTTCCACCGAGGCGTACGACTTCTATTCAGTGTTACCAACACGAGTATCGTTTGACTTTTGAAGGGAGAGGAATTAATAGAAGCTATCAAGTTGACAGCATTAACTTTCGCGTCGAATTTTAGCCCTGCCTCATTTCAAAGGTGCCTTACCAAACCAGCATTCGCTTGATACATTTGGCAACTGGTTACACAAGTCTAGCCAAATTAGTTATGATTTTCAAACACGCGCAAATCCTTATACTTGCATACAAATTACATTAATTTTCATAGTCCGTTAAGCAATGGAGCTTCACATTACACGCTGGTTGTGATGTGTGTAGGTAAATGTCGTCCCCTAGGAAGTATAACCTACAATTGGTTCCCACACGTTTCACCAAGTTGTGGCACAGGTCATCTTATTCAAGAAAATAGGTCAGAGAATTATGTAAAATGTTCAAATTCAAATATTTGGTATTCCGTATTCAAAGAAAAACAACAATAGTTTTATATGAGCTTCGATGTGTATCAGGTTGGGAGCTCAGGTTTCATGGGCCAAGCTGATGTCACAGCATGAGCGCACGGGGGCGCGAGAGCTCCGTTGAATGTGGCGCAATAGTAGTGCACCTGTCCAAACCTGGTCAGATTTTTTTAGTCATTTAAAAAACATCGAAATCAAAATGAATACAGATATATGTCAAAACACAATAGCCTAGCACGATACTACCGAGAAAACAATATACCAAATCTAACCTAGGCCTAATTAAAACAAACAAAAATAGGCCTAGGCCTACCCTAACATAGCCTAACGATGCTGGTATAATGACAATACAGAATAAGACATAACCTCTAGGGGAGAATATGTACGGAAAAAATATGTTGATCTTACTGTCAACTTTGGCTAACAATTCATATAATGCCAGCATTGAAATTGCACAACCAATTCAAATGGGCCTATAATAACTAAGTAATTTGACAATAAAATAGGCCTAATACACTCTCCAATCCGTAGGTATATGAGCCATAGAAATAGATACTCTAGATCTATCCTTCTATTTTTAAAGACTACATTTTTTCTTAATAGCTATTGTGGTCTAGGATAAGCAAGCGGTGCGACGACCCTCTCTGCCATCTCCTGTGAAGATCAGTGGGCGCACTATCAGGGACACTCATCTCAAGTGTTTATTTTGTAAGCATGGACCCAACGTAGACATGCCCTGCCCCTCTCTCACAGCAGACGGCGAGTAGTTGGGAAGTTGAAATGCGGAAGTTTCCACCCAGAAAACCGCTGCCACCGCTACGGCGAGGATGAAGCTTGGAGGGCAGTGATGACATTTGTACCGCAACTATAGTATGGTGGATACCCCGCTCACCGTGCCGCCGAGGAGACACTGAAACTTCGCATGGCGAGTCAACCCGGTTCGGAGCGACGTGCGTTCGCTCTGAAAATCAACAGGTATGGACGGTCCACTATGGCCACTTCCACGCGCTTTCACACCTTTATTACAACTTCGTTATCTGCTGCGTGAATTGTCTGGCGCGCTCCGTCAAAGCTCTGTACTACAGGTTTGCAGCCAGATTCCGGAGCATGCAGCTACACGTTCCGCATGTTAATGTCTGGGTGTGCTGCTTCTCTCCCTCAGTAACCAACTTTGCAGCACAGGACAGCTTTTTTGGCACTTTGTTGTTATTGTTAGGACACAGTGGCAGCTCGTGACAGTCCATGGCGCTACTCCCAATAATGTTTGAGCATCAACTGCACTTGTCACTCGACATATTGTCTCCTATCATTCATTTCGGGTAAAAGTATTGGGTAATAATGGAAAGAAAGGGGGAGGACACAGTTTGAGACCTAAACTTGGGGTTCTATTTTTCACACGTGTGTCTTTTAAACGCAGTTGATGTTCTTTTTCCCTCAACGATAAGCGGGGAAAATAAATACTAATTGCCCGATCATTTCCGTTCTGCTCCTAAAGTAGAGCTCGTGTCTATGGATCATTTCCTGCCGAGGAAATTGAAGTGCATGATGTGAATGTATGAAACGCGAAGTGTACAGTCTCGTGGAGCTTCAACGTGGAAGTGCTGGTTATTGTTTTAGCTCTGACTGTTCGCAGCTGGAGAGGAAGTAGGCTTATATGGAGTAAAAATAAATGAGATGACAGGAGTGGTAAAGCTGTAGAGCTGTGGTGGGCAGATGTGTGAGTGTGACTATTGGTTTCTTCTTCTTCTTCTTCTTCTTCTTCTTCTTCTTCTTCTTCTTCTTCTTCTTCTTCTTCTTCTTCTTCTTCTTCTTCTTCTTCTTCTTCTTCTTCTTCTTCTTCTTCTTCTTCAGGGCTGTTTGTTTTTGTTTGTTTGATGTCATCATGACAGGATGCCATCTTTAAACAGCAACACTTGTAACCAGTAAGGGGAAGCCAAACATGTGAATGAATTGCCTTTTTATCAGTCAGTTATCTAAAAAATGAAAGGAGTTGTCTAAAATGTATGGTATTAATAGAAGGAGGTAGGCTACACAGCTGTCAGAGGTAATAGCCTGGCCTATGCAGCTGTCACTTGCTTGAGACTGATATGTCAGCATGAGCTAAGTGGTGCGATATTGCTCCCCAGTTAGCCAACACAAAGTAATTGGCTCTCAGCATGAAGCAGGTGTCTCTGTTGATTTGTTTTAGTGGCTAGTCCATCTAATCATCTGAAGAATGTGTCGGTTCTGCATGACTGCGCGATTGTCTTTTTAAACCCCACTTGTGCTTAATCAGTGGAAAGAAACAGCAGCGGTGGTGTTTCATTTGTTCATCAAGTTTCACTTCTTCAGTCCGCCATGAGATTTGCAAGGGAAACGTATGTCAAGGGAAGAGCACAGATAAGCTTCTGTGTGGTTTTGGTTGAGTGGGATTCTTTCTGTCCATCAGTGTTGTTACACTATGTTACACCGCTGCCACTCATACTTGGAGTGCAAATTGTAAAGCATGGCAGAGTAGGCTACATGTCTAAATCTCAGGTTCTTCTTGGCAATAATCTCCAGGTTGCATGAATGGCCATCATTTAGAGATAGGAGAGCCATAGTGTATCCATTGAATGGCTTTAGGTAGGTGGGGTTTCAGTCTAAACAATGAACAGATGTCATAATATTACAGCTCACTCAGCATTGTGAGTCAGTAAGCCAAGTATGGATACATTACTCATTTTCTCTCTAAAACAAGGTAGCACAGGAAAGGCGCCCTATACGCGTGTATCAGAGAAGACAATAGCAAACAGTGTGTGTGCGTGAACTCTCTTGTCTGGTTTTGTAAGAAGGGTTATTCCATACCAAATTCAATGACATTTAGAGGAAGTATAGTGGTAGTTGTCTTCTCTCCCTGGCTGTGTTATAATGTTATTTTGAAGATGGATATTAAGATTTTCAGTGTATTTTGTTATGTTTGTTTCTGCCATGTGATTCATTAAACAGTCAGTTGTATTAATCAATTCTGTAGGCCTATGTCATGAGCCATGGTCTAATGGTTAGGTGTTTCAGTCTTGTAATCAAAAGTGTTCCCGTTTTAATCCCATACTATCCATGGGTGCAGTGCCCTTGAGCAAGGCACTTAACCCCTCGTTGCTCCAGGGACTGTAACCAATACCCTCTACCTAAATAACTGTAAGTCACTTTGGATAAAAGTGTCAGTGAACTGTAATGTAAATGTGTAATGAGCTGTCTTAACTCCTAATTTGAGGATAACAGGGTTACTGCTAATACATGAACAACTTTACCAGAGTTTTGTCTTGTTCTGACTTAAAAATTAGTTTGATGTGGAAGAGAATGCGTTGTCGTATATAACCTTAACTTTAGACATATAAATCTCTTGAAAGGGAATTTTGACACAGACAGCACTCAAAACCATGAACTCGTAAAAGAGCCTGTTGAAAAGAAGGAACTGAAAGTGCAGATGGATAGAAACACAGAGGCTTGATGGAGGAGACCAGTCCGCACAGCAGTCTTGTTCCTGGTCACCTGACCTAGTGCTTTGTGACTAGGTAGATCCTACTGGAAATCATTGATGTGTAATTATATTATTTCTTGTGCTCTGTTAGAGAGCTGGTTGGCAAACTAAACAGGCAAACTACTGTATGCCTGCAGAAGGGTCCATCGTCCCGAAATGTTATAATAGAATGATAAAATATTAGAAGAAAAAATATTCTTTTTATGTAAAAAAATATAAAAAAGTGGGACCAGTGAAATCTTTATTGAAGCCGACTTTCTCTCGTTGTTTTGGGGAGCTGTCCATGTCAAAAATGAGGAAGCAAATGAGCTGACCCCTGTACAGCAACCTGGTGCCCAAAGGGCCACCTACAGCACTTTCAGTGGCAAAGCTGATCACAGCATCTAGGCATCTTGGGTAGTCTACGCCTCTCTCTGTGTGTTATACAGGGCCAGCGGTAGGCATACAGTAGGCTGACTAGGCGATCGCCTAGGGCACCAAACATCTTGGGGGCGCCATAGTAATGCTCACAATAAAATTAAAACATCAAGCATAATACAACATGAAGCCTTATGACTTGATCATTATGCACCCAGTACTGTATGCAGCTACAGTAGATCTGTGCTAGATCAGATGTACGACACTATGCTTACTGATGTCAATTTCTAGATGAACGAAAAGTCAAATTATTACTTTGTGTTTACTGTCCATAAAAAGGATGCATGGAGGGAGCTCCCCTAGGGACCAAACTGACTAGAACCAGCCCTGGTGTTATGATTCAGCACTTTACTTTAGGGCATGCCCTTTTTAGACTGAGGAAGAGCCTTTGGGGTGCAAATGTTGCACATTACTGTATAGCCAAGCAGAGATTCTGCAGGGTGTGGGCACGTTGTTGTTTGAGTGCACGTCTGCACTTATACATCTTAGTAGGCCTACAGTAGCAGATTTGGTCGGAAAAATGAGCAAGCAAATAATGATGCTGATTTCTCGTGTTGCAATTTAAAGGATGCCACAATCTGTCCTTCAATGCATCTTGGATGCAGCCTCTTATGGAATTTGTCCTTCAAACTGTCATGTTCAATGCTACGGCTTACATGTCTGCTGATCGCATGGAGATGCAAAACAACCTAGTGCAGTGGTTCTCAAACTGGCCTGCGAAGGTAGTCCAAGTGGGCCCTGAAATCATATTCTAAAAATCAAAATAATATATGTTGCTGTGTTGTTGTTGACTATTAATTTCAGTAGTATTGTTTATTGGGCAGAGTTTGGCCCTGAACATTTGTGAAAATTTCAAGTAGGCCCCAAGTAAGAACACGTTTGGAACCCCTCATCTAGAGATACCTTTTTGCATGGGAAACCCCGGAATATTGGAGCTCCGAGAATGTTGGAGCAAGGCCCCTTGATAGAGTTAACAGGAAAAATGTGGTTTTTCACTAGAGGAAATACCGATAGCCACACAATACAAGTTTGATGGTGAATTATTATGTGACCTTGACCTCTCTTGAGAAAGTGAAATTTATAAAGGAAGTGGCTTGTCAACTTTATTTAAGTGGCTGGTGAAGGGTCCTTTTCATTTCAAGGAGCTCTGGGCAAGATTGCGACCAAACCAGCGGTGGTCCAATCAAATTCAAAGTGTTGTTAAGCATTGTTATACCGTCTAGGGGCAAGAAGCAAAACAGATCATTTGTGGACGGCAATATTATTTAAAATGTGAATATTCCTGTGGGGCTAAGCGAAATCAGTAAGCCTGTGTCAAACACATTAGCACATTTTTTTCATACAACACCTTTTAGGGTCATTTCACGTGAAATCAGACGCTTTGGGACCCGACCGATCCGGATTTCAATCATACTTGGTGTGCCTTTTTAGTAGCAAGGTAGCACCCCAGAACTGCATTGGTTTGAATCTGACACTAATATTAAGGGAGAAACAGACTAGGAAAGGTTCACATTTTAGGGTAGGACACTATACATTCAGCCTTGAATATATCAGTCAGTGTTAGTCACAAAAAGATGCCTGTGGTATTGTTTGAAAGCTCTTTTCTGGCTCTACATATTACACAATCAGCTTGGAATACAACAACTCTCAGAATATGAATTATGATAAATTGAAAAATTAAAAATTGAATATCTAAAAAACCTATATTTTAAAATGGCCAGTTCCTTGTCCAAACGTAGCCGGCAATGTCATTAGCAACACCTCAAATGCTGGTGTTCGGTTCTTTATTCATTTCAGAAAGAATTTGACTCACAAATATGGCATCATACAGACCACTTACTAATAATATGGTAATACCATAGTAGCATCACATGACAAAACAAAAACAAAACAAAAATGGTCAGTTTCCATGGTCCCAGGTTTCAGAAACTAAGGCAGATGTCCATTTATACACACCAAATGATGATATGTGAATGTTTGAACATTCCTTCTCTGTGTACCTGTGTTATCTTCCCTTTACCGTACTTTAAAGAGATAATCAATGGCTACACTCTCATTTTGTACTCTACCAGTGCATTTGAAGCAGCAGCTGTGTCTTTTGTAGATAATGTATAAGTATGTCCCGTTGCAGTTAGGTTCCACTACCAGAAGCACATCCTGATGATCCATGACAAGTCTATCTGGTCTGAAGGGAAAAGTGAAGGCTGGAGATGGTCCATGAGGATGCAGGAAGTTCAGTTTCACCTCTCCAGTGCTCGGCATACATTCCTCAACACATGCTAGCCACCAGTTGCCATCATATACAGCTACAACATACCCTTTGATGCTTGAAAATGTAACACATTCCTTTACTGAGCTCACTCTTTCAACTCCTTCTCTGAATGCGGAAAATGGCCTAATGTCCATTGACAATGGGCAGAAGCTGTGTAGTTTTTGAGTACCTGGAATAGTTCTTGCAGATTCAAACCTCTTCAACAGGTTCTCAGCTTCATGATGGTGCATCTCTCTCAAGAACATCCATTGCCAGTTTGCCACAACAGAGATGTACCATCATGAAGCTACTCAAAAACTACACAGCTTCTGCCCATTGTCAATGGACACAGTGGAAGTTAGGCCATTTTCAGCATTCAGAGAAGGCAGAGTTGAAAGAGTGAGCTCAGTAAAGGAATGTGTTACATTTTCAAGCATCAAGGGTATGTTGTAGCTGTATATGATGGCAACTGGTGGCTAGCATGTGTTGAGGAATGTATGCCGAGCACTGGAGAGGTGAAACTGAACTTCCTGCATCCTCATGGACCATCTCCATCCTTCACTTTTCCCTTCAGACCAGATAGACTTGTCATGGATCATCAGGATGCGCTTCTGGTAGTGGAACCTGCAACTGCAACGGGACGTACTTATACATTATCTACAAAAGACACAGCTGCTGCTTCAAATGCACTGGTAGAGTACAAAATGAGAGTGTAGCCATTGATTATCTCTTTAAAGTATGGTAAAGGGAGGATGACACAGGTACACAGAGAAGGAATGTTCAAACATTCACATATCATCATTTGGTGTGTATAAATGGACATCTGCCTTAGTTTCTGAAACCTGGGACCATGGAAACTGACCATTTTTGTTTTGTTTTTGTTTTGTCATGTGATGCTACTATGGTATTACCATATTATTAGTAAGTGGTCTGTATGATGCCATATTTATGAGTCAAATTCTCTCTGAAATGAATAAAGAACCGAACACCAGCATTTGAGGTGTTGCTAATGACATTGCCGGCTACGTTTGGACAAGGAACTGGCCATTTTAAAATATAGTTTTTTTAGATATTCAATTTTTAATTTTTCAATTTATCATAATTCATATTCTGAGAGTTGTTGTATTCCAAGCTGATTGTGTAATATGTAGAGCCAGAAAAGAGCTTTCAAATAACACCACAGGCATCTTTTTGTGACTAACACTGATTAATATATTCAAGGCTGAATGTATAGTGTCCTACCCTCACATGTGAACCTTTCCTAGTCTGTTTCTCCCTTAATATTAGTGTCAGATTCAAACCAATGCAGTTCTGGGGTGCTACCTTGCTACTAAAAAGGCACACCAAGTATGATTGAAATCCGGGTCGGTCGGGTCCCAAAGTGTCTGATTTCACGTGAAATGACCCTTTAGGAGATTAGAGCGGTGTGTATGTGTGTGTGTGTGTGTCTATGTGTCTGTGTCTGTGTGTCTGTGTGTGTGTGTGTGTCTCTGCTTGTGTATGTATGCACCTTCTCACATGAAACCCGGACAATTGGCACAGTGCGGCAGCCTCCAGAGCTGGTGTGTGAATGTGGAAAAATGTATGTGTTTGTGTATTTTGAAAGCGCTTTGAAACAACTTAAGTTGTGACATTGCGCTATATAAATACATGTTGTATTGTATTTTATTGTATTGTATACTGTTGTAGTGACTTGTAAGTTACTCTCATCAGACTTGTAAGTCACTCCATCTTTCTGAATTGACAGCCTTTTCTCACCAACTACACACCTGTTTTCAGTCATGTGTGAAATATGCCAGAACAAAACATTAATGCTTTACCTGGCCATGTGTTCATTGTGAAGGGGAAGTGATGTGTAATCTGTGGAGGAACAGATTCAGGGGAGGAGCCAACTGTTCCTAGATATTCATAAGTCTGTCGCGTACCAAGTGCTCACATGTGCCTCTAAGCACATGTAGGTATTATAGCATTTGAGGTATTCTCTGAATGTTTGTACTTATTGCTTTGAGTTCAAGTACAGCTGTGCAGCAGACAGGTTGCCTCATAAACTCGTAGTTTTTCATCGTTTCACTTTGTAACATCTGGTCATACAATACTCACATGTCCACGTAAATCTCTCAAAGCAAGCAAAAAAACTCAATTTATGTCTGTGAAGATTCTCATTCATCCAGATTATGTTCTCCAAACTCCAAAGTTACTCCAAAACGCTCCAAACTAGAACCCCAGTTGCTGACAACTTTAAACTCTTTTGAATGTATTGAATGTATAGTGTATTTACTTGGATTTATGGAGTTGTTTTTGGTTTGGCTGGTCTTCGCACAGGTCAATGACACACACCGTGAGCTACTAGGCTCATTATTAGCATGCCTGATGTTAGGGAAAATATGCTGCCTCAGGCTACGAGGTGAGGCGGGACCAAGGCTGACACATGGGAATTGTGTGATGGTGAAGTCTCAGCATGCCTCAGGTCTCCGCAAACACTCTCCTGACAACTTGCCAGCCATTGTTGAACCGTGATCGACAGAGTTTTCTTCTTAATACCATAATGTTTGCCAGCCTCTCGTCTTTATGTGCATGCAGTTGACGATACATTGTGTGCTGCTGCTTCCCAGTGTACTGTAATACACATTCCAGTCTGTGAACTTCTTGACCCCCCTTGACGGACATTGGGAAATGCAACTGAAGATGCAGACACTAGTTCCAATGTCAACATCTTATACTGAAACTCAAAGTGTCACATTTCACTCTTTATTTTCATGCTGTTGTAACATCAATTGATATACTGATAGTCTGATTGCCCAAGTCACCCCCTCCCATTAATTTATTACTTTACATTACACGTAGGACTTTGCTGATCTTTTTCTAATCCAAAGAGTGCTTAAAGGCACTTTGGCCATGGAAAAAAAGGGATTTAAACAAGCAGCCTCCTGATTCCAAGATCAAGTCCCTCACGGTTGCACATTCACTGTACAGAACCAGACAAGCAGGGTAGAATGATTGAGCAATTCTGTGAATCTGACATGACATGTTTATGATCAGAATCACAGGGACTTCTTCTTCAATGCACGAACACTATTCCTATATTGCTGAATGAAGACATCTGTTTTAAGATGGCACGTGCTGCATCTCCTCCTAAGCTGTAGTCACTAGACATGGCGTGAGTGCATTGTAGTCATGTTGGATGGATTGGGAAAAGGAGCTTCGACAACAACATCAAAGGCGGAATGCGCACTGCCGCCCTTTCTGCACCACTATACATTTCAGTTCACGTAAGTTCACTCTTCTGGATTCAATTTAGTTTTTCTTGCATCTTGGCTACTCACCCATAGCCAATTTTTCATGCCAAGAAAGCAAGGGAGGTAATATCATTGAAGCAATTTAAGGCTGTAACTGCAAAAGCCAAAAATGTGTCAAAGATAAATTACACAATTATGGAATTTCTTCACATGTAGTAGGTTAATAATGAATGAGTTATCAGTTAAGTGTTTCAAAATCCCTGTAATTAATGTGTTAACCCCTGCATGTTCCTACGCAAAAAATAATTGACAATGAGGAAAAATAGTACCAAATAGGGACAAGATGCACTCTCATTACTGGGTCAATATGTCCAGAAGGATGTCCAGAAACTGGATAACTGCCAACAAGATAACATTTTGTTGCTGACTGTCTACCTATCTGCATGTTCGCAGCCAATAGTATTTAAAGAGTGCCGCACTAACACTAGGAATATTTTTCAGGCCAAGGCTATAGCAATAACAAAGATACCTGTTATATCAAAAAATGGATTCAGGATTTTTTTTTCTTTGAATGGTTGTCTTGTCACTGATGACTTTGTCTGTCTCTCTCGCAAAAATAAGTATGTTCAGGATGTGTACTGCAATATAAGAGATTGGTTGCATTGCGCAATGGGTCACATCAGCCTTCTGTGCTATTCCTGATGATTTACCTTATTGACTTAAGCCTGCTCCTTTAGGGCACATAAGCCTTTGACAAATGTCTCACACTCTACTGGGATTTGGGCACCTGTGTGTGTGTGTGTGTGTGTGTGTGTGTGTGTGTGTGTGTGTGTGTGTGTGTGTGTGTGTGTGTGCGTGTGTGCGTGTGTGCGTGTGTGCGTGTGTGCGTGTGTGCGTGCGTGCGTGCAAGTTGCTGGTGCTGGAGGCATGTTTGACAGCACCTTATCTCCAGGGACACCACTGACCTCTCACCTCTGATGGAGCCTCTGTGTCCCAAGCAGCTGATTGGCTGTGCAGTTAGTCACAAACCAGACAGGTGGGGACATGCAGTGACAGTGCTGTGCAGTTAGTAGAGTAGAGTAGAGTAGAGTAACTTTTCTTAATCCTGCAGGAAATGATGGTGTCAAGCAGCATAGATATAGCCTGGTTCCTACCAGACCTCTGTGTGTGTGTGTAGCTATGGAGCCCCCTGATGGTGCTCAACACACAGAGGTCTGGGATCGTGTAGCAGGATTCCATTTCTCCAGTCAAAAAATAATCGCAGCATTTATTGCTTCAATATCAATGGCAATTCACATTGAGGAGTCACAGGACATATCATAGGCCATATTGACGCTTTAGAAATCAACAGAAAACATTTTTGAAGGAATTTGTTGATATTGAAGCAATAAATGCTCCGATTGTTTTTTGACTGGAGAAACGGAATCCAGCCAAGATCCGAGCAGTGAAG
Organism: Engraulis encrasicolus; assembly: GCF_034702125.1. Taxonomy (NCBI): domain Eukaryota; kingdom Metazoa; phylum Chordata; class Actinopteri; order Clupeiformes; family Engraulidae; genus Engraulis; species Engraulis encrasicolus. The sequence continues at coordinate 12,720,226 of NC_085877.1, read as the reverse complement.
AGTTTGACTGCCTCTCAGGAGTAAGAGAGAGGTAGAGAGTACACATAGGTAGACAACGATGACAAAAATGTGACCTTATTGTTCTTAGGAGCAGTTAAAGCACCAAACCTATCTAGTAACTACTTGTGTGTTATACATCAGTGCAAAATGTTTGTGTGTTACCAATGAAGTTAAATACGGAAAATATTATATGGGCTTTCCACCACAGACGCATGTTGGCATGTGTGTAGTGGGTCCTGTTTAGGGCCTACCAAATGTGCCATTGGGAGGTGCAAGGTGTTATATGCCTTGTAGAATTTTAACCCATTAGCTTTTATTCCAAAACATGTCTGTTGCCTAAATGCAAATTTACCTAGATAATAATAAAAATAATAATGCATTTTATTTAAAAGCGCCTTTCAAAAAACTCAAGGACACTGTACAGAGAGAGGCAAAATAAAACAAGACAGATAAAAAATTGTAAACAAAAAATAAATATACAGAAAATAAATACAAATAAAATAAAACAAAATAGAGTTAAAGAATCATAAAGAATAGGCTAACTGAAACAGATGAGTTTTAAGTCTGGATTTGAACAGGGGTAAAGACTCAATATTGCGGATGTCAGGGGGAAGCGCATTCCACAGCAGAGGAGCAGAGCAACTGAAAGCTCTGTTCCCCATGGTGCTGAGACGGGAAGAAGGGACAGAGAGGAGAATGGAGAAAGAGGAACGAAGAGGGCGGGAGGGAATAGCAATGTGAATAAGATTAGATAAATAAGGAGGGGCAAGACTGTGGATAGCCTTGAAGGTGTGGAGAAGTATTTAAAGTGAATTCTAAATTTGATAGGGAGCCAGTGGAAATGTTGGAGTGCAGGGGTCATATGGTGACAGGAAGGGGTTTTAGTTATGAAGCGGGCAGCTGAGTTCTGGACCAGTTGGAGCTTGTGGAGAGATTTTTGAGGGAGACCAAAGAGGAGAGAATTACAGTAATCAATGTGAGAGGTGACAAGACTGTGTACAAGAATGGAGGTAGAATGGGAGGTGAGAGAGGAGCGGAGACGGTTAATGTTGCGTAGGTGGAAATAAGCAGACCGTGTTGTTAATGTGGGAGAGGAAGGATAGAGAGCCATCAAGCATGACAAACTCTTAGCTTGAGGGGAGGGGGAGACAGGAGAGCTATCAATTGAGAAGGAGAAACTATTTGCTTTGGATAAGGTGGATTTAGATAAAGATCAGTGAGCAGAGATATCAGTTCAACTTCCAACTTCCGAAAGTAAAAACCCTACCAAATATTCTTTCTGCCTGAAGCACTTAATTGTTTTAATTTTTTTTCAAATATATTTTTTTGGTATATTTTTTCACCTTATAGATCATAGTACAGTGAAAATGGTGACAGGACGCGGATGGGGAGAGAGAGACGGGGAAGGGCCGGCAAAGGACCCACATAGTAGACGAGTGCCCTACCGTTAGGCCACAGTAGGGCCCTGCCTGAAGCACTTATAATAACATTTCACTTAAATGAGCCAGTCTATCTGTCTGTGCATTAGTGAGTTCATTAGGGTCACTTGCTGCTGAAAAGGGCGGGACTAACTTTGTGGTACAGTAAGGATTTTCACTTGTCGAGATACAGTTGAGGACGATATTATTAGCCCCCCTCCTGAAATTAGACATTTCTCTTGATTTCTCAGTGAGAATGACCATTATTCACTGTTTCTGTTATTCTGGAAACAAATACACTGATGGAGATAATGTTCAATGAGTTGAATTTGGATTTTTCTATTGTTACGATGAGTTTAAACAAAAAAGGGCAAAAATGACAAGGACAAAATTATTAGCCCCCTGATCATTAATAGTCAATATGGCGCCATTTATGAACCAAAACTGACAACAGGCTCTGATTAGTTGCTACCTAGGTTGGCACATGCCCCACTAGGGATTTTGGCCCATTTCTTCACTGCAAAGTGTTCTAGCTGGTCCAAATCGCATGGATGCTGAGCATAGACATTAACCACAGACTCTCAGTGGGATTGAGGACTGGACTATGAGCGGGTGATTCCAATATCGTGGTTTTAGTGTCCTTGAAGAACCTCTGAACTAATCTAAATGTATGCCTTGGGTTACAATGTTGTTGGAAGACCCAGCAATCCAGATTCAGACCCAGACTCCCTGTGTCTGAGGCTGAATAACAGACTAAACTTGATGCCCTTCCACTATGTGTAACTGTGGAAACTGCTTAGCCTCATTAGACCAAAGAAGCATTGGACACCTGCCTAGATTATTGTTATTGACCTGGCCTCACCCCCCCCCCCCCCTCCCTCCCCAAGAAAGACAGTTGTTAGGGCTTGTCATCATATTGGGCTTTGGGGCCATCATCACAGAAGAACCCCTTTACTAAAGGCAGTGCATATCCGAGTGTTATTGAGCTTTGCCTGTGAACATTTGAAAGTCAAAAATGAGTTTTGAACGTCTCTGCTTTCATCTGATGATATTCAATTGCACCTGCTTTGATGCATGAATTCTGCTTCTGTCAGGTGAAGAAAGGGATAGACCTTGAATCGTTATAAGATGGTTTCCACAATTAAACATGGTGGTGGATGCATCATTCTGTAGCAGCCTCAGCCACAGGAAACCTTGTTTGGGTGTACGGCACCATAACAACTGAAAATTATGATAGAATGTGGAAAGTGACCTTGCAAAAATATGCTCATAGAGGGAGTTAAGATCTTCACTGGATCTTTCAATAAGATAATAACCCAAAACTTGCATCCAAAATAGTTCAAATGTTCTTCAAGGATACTAAAACCATGGTCATGGAGTGGTTCAGACCTCAATCCTTTAGATAGTATTTGAAGAGTGCTGAAAATGAATGTCCATCCTCAACATCCATGCAATTTGGACCAGCTTAACTATTTGCAATGGAAAAAATGGGCCAAAATCCCTGGTAGGACATGTGCCAACATAGTTAACAACTAATCAAAGTGCCTGGTGTCAATTTTTGTTCATAAATGGCACTGTATTGACTATTAATGATAAGGGGGCTAATAATTTTGTCCTTGCCATTTTTACACTTTTTTGTTTAAACTCATTGTGAAAATGGAAAAGTCCAAATTTAACTTATTGGATACTATCTCCATGGTGTATTTGTTTCCAGAATAACATACATTTATTAATAATGATCATTCTCAATGATCAATGAAGAGATATGTCTAATTTCAGGAGGGGGGCTAATAATATCGTCCTCAACTGTATAGTAAACAATTTCTTGCCTTTCAAGAACAGAGTGAAGACGGGAAGAACAGAGACAGACAGGCTAACCTTCTAGTCGACCAAGAAGAGGACTAGCATGTTGCAATCCGATGACGCTCTCAGGCTCTCTCTCAGTTCCTTTCTGTGCTAGCCTACTTGTTAAAGTATTTGTTATCTTTTGTCTGGACAAATTCCTTGATGGCCCAAACACTCTTGTAGAACCTGTTTGTGTGTGTGTACACTTATTTAAGGAAGTGAGGTGTTACTGTGACTGCACGAGCAGGAATGGATATGGTACATGACCTCACATTGTCTGTAGCCTGAAGATATCTGTTTGCAAATGTCATCAAAGCCATTTTTATGCATCCTTTAAGATTTTGATGAAGCTAATTGAATAATTAAGGATTAAATACATGTAAATGAATAGGGTAGTATAAACATACTAAGTAAATTATGGATTAAGCAATCTTCCATCCAGAATTAACTCCATATGCAATGCTACTAATGCTCAGTAGTTGTGTTGCCTTGTTTATACTGTATCTCAAGTAATATTGCTTTATGCATTCAAGTTGGTTTTGTGTTGGTTTAACTACATACGTTTCAACCAGGGAAATTTAGAGTCCTTGTTATTACCATTGGCATGATTCACATTACATTACATTCAGCATGCTTTTGTCTAAAAAGTAACCTACACAGAGGACACGCATAACACAGAGTGTGATGGGGGGTTATAGAGAACAGGAGTAGATAGGTAGTACAAAACTAAATCAAAGTACAGCAATATACAAATAGTTATTTCCCTATTTCAAGGGGAAGGCTTTGTGCACGCTTCACGTACTGACTTGCAGCTATATGTACAGTTTATTAATGTAGCCCGTCACCCAGGCCCTGGACAGGTGATCTGGCATTCAGGGCACTTTCCCAGTGGGCCGACAGTCCTCTGGAACCGATGCTGTTGTTCTTTTAGGCCTACTTTTTTCCCCCTTAGGGACCGGTCCATCTTTATTTACAATGGACTCAGCCAATCATAATATCATACAAGAACTGTGTGGGGGTGAGGGACTGGTCTATGGCAAAAATGCCCGGGTCGAGTTTTTTTTTGGTCCCAGTGCAGCCTCGACTTCACCTAATGTTTACCTCAGGCGTGTTTGCTCTCCCTTATAGGACTTTGGCCTCTGCCTCCTCCTCTCATTTGCATAGTGTCTCGCCCAGCCGATGACCTTTAAGTTGCGCTAGGCTGGGGTGTGTGTGTGCGTGTGTGCGTGTGTGCGTGCGTGCGTGCGTGCGTGCCTGCAAGCACAGGCATGGTTGTGTGTGTACGTGTATGTTAGCAATTCATGATCCAAGGATATACTGTCAATTTTAAGCTTGGAGGATAAGAAATAGGATCAATATTGAAGGCAGATAGATGTGAGAACTTGCGTATAGGATTTTTAATTAATGTACAGCTGTGTAGCTTATAGCCGACTTGGAATCAGATAGTGATGAAAGTCTAAGGAGATTACGTTATATGTGGGGAATAACCAACACGGATGCTCATTTATTGTGAGAAAGGATTAAAAAAAGAGGAAAGCAGCATCCATATAGTATTGGGTCATTTCACATGAAATCAGACACTTTGGGACCCGACCAACCCGGATTTTGAAGGGGTATGCCACTATTTTGGGGCTTAATACAGTTAAAATCGTTGGCCAGGGTTTATAAAGGTGGTAAAGTGTCTTATTTTTCATGTAAGCCATTGTCTTGCTTTAAGACAAGTTAAAAGAGGGAGCATGTCGCTAAGCTAGTGAAAGTCAATGCATCCATGTAGCATGCTGCATGCTACAGTGATCCATTGACTTTCACTAGCTTAGCTACAAACTCCCTCTTTTAACTTGTCTTAAAGCAAGACAACGCTTAACATGAAAAATAAGACACTTTACCACCTTTATAAACCCCAGCCAACGATTTTAACTGTATTAAGCCCCAAAGTAGTGGCATACCCCTTTTAATGTAATTTAGTGTGCCTTTTCAGTGGCAAGGTAGAACCCCAGAACTGCATTTGTGTGAATCTGGCACTGAAAAAAGCAGAATGAAAGTGTTAATTAAGAGGGGTGGACTGGGCACTATCCATTCATGCTTGATTATATCAGTCAATTTAAGTCACAAAGAGAGAGGTTTTGACGTTGTTTGAAAGCTCTTTTCTTGCTTTACGAAACACACAAACAAAACAATCAAAAAGCTATATTTTAAAATGGACAATATCTTGTCTTAACGAACCCTGCAAAGTCATACTTGAAGGTGTAAAATGTGAAAGTAAAAGTAAATTCATGGTGTAAGGTACAACACTAGCACATGGTATTGGCATGGCAACTGAGCACCACCCCCTCTCAGCTGTCTCCTTCTCATCGCCTCCCTACTAGGGCTGCTTAACGCCCCCCTGGGGGGCTGTAGAGCCCCTGTTGAGAAATGACACTACTGAGCTTCTCTGAGAACAGTTTTACAACTTCCTTCCCATTGTTTAAACCATCACCTCCACCACCGCCTTTGTATTAAACACCTGGCTGGTCTTTTCCCTGTGGCGGTACAATGATCAGTGATTACACTAGCATATTGATATAAAGGAGGGGAGGGGCGAGTGGTGGTGGTCAGGGGTGGAGCTATAGGGAGGGCAAGCAGGGCATTTGCCCCTGGGCCTAGGGCCTTCCCGTCTTGGTGGTGGGGGCCCTATTATGACCATTGCAGGCAGTATTGGGGCCCTGTTAGTGTTTTGCCCTGGAGCCCTGTTGGCAATTGTTCCGCCACTGGTGATGGTGGTGGTGGTGGTGGTGGTGTGTTAGTGAATTTGTATAAAGAGAGTAGAAGAGGGGCGGGGGGATGGAGGAGAGAGAGATTTAATACTTATTCATTAGATTTCACCACCAGTTCATATTAGTATACAATATTTCAAATAAAACATCTCCCCTCTACATGAGAAGGAGAGAGAAAGAGAAAGAGGGAGATGAGGGGGGTGGAGGATGGAGTATGAGAAGGTGTCTGCACACTGATTACACTAGCATATTGATAGGGGCTGGGGATGTGTCTGCACTAATCACACCAGCATATGGATGAGATCGAGTGAGAGAGGGGGAGAGGGGGGGTGGTGGTGAACAAGAGTGGTCTCTATGCACAGATCATCATTGGCATATTGATATAAAGACAAGATTGGGGGGAGGGGGTGGGGGCATGAGGAGAGAGAGAGTGTGAAAGAGGGAATGGAATGGGCGGGGGGGGGGGGGGGGCACGGATGGCCTGGATGGTTAACAATGGATGGAACACATGAGATAATTAAGACTAGAGCAGTACACAGTACAGAACCCCCTTGGAACACTGACCCACTTTCAGAGAGAGAGAGAGAGAC
>NC_085877.1:12691120-12708620 GCF_034702125.1 Engraulis encrasicolus | reverse complement strand
ATTAACTTGGCCACAGGGCGTAAGTAAGTGTTACCTTTAATGTCCACTGCGGCAGTCCGGACCTTACCGTCATCACTAACAAGGACCTTACTGACCCGTCCTACCGGCCACATAGCTCTCGGCAGTTGATTGTCCATAACCAGGACAACCTGTCCAACATTGAGGACTTCTGACGATTCCTTCCACTTCTGGCGCAGTTGAAGATTGGGAAGGTATCTCCGGATGAACTGGTTCCAGAAGTGGTCGGCGATGACCTGGCTGTGACGGTAGAGTCGTCGTCCCAGCAGAGCTTCAGGCCCATACAAGGCCTGTGGCAGGGAGGCATCCCGCCGCCCCATCAGGAGTAGGTTTGGCGTGATCGGGTCTGGGTCCGCCACGTCAGATGACACGTAGCCCAGAGGTTTTGAGTTCAGGATCCCTTCGACTTCCACCAGCACGGTGGCAAGGACGTCCTCTGGAACAATCTGGTCGCGTAGTACAACTTGGAGAGAGGCCTTGACAGACTTGATCTCTCTTTCCCACGCACCTCCGAAATGAGGTGCATGAGGTGGGTTGTATCGGAAGGAGATTTTCTGTCCAGTAAGCTGCTCCCTCAGGGAAGGTTCAAGTTGGGCGAATGCTTCCTTGAGTTCTCGGTCTCCCCCTCGGAAGTTAGTGCCCTGGTCGCAGAGAATCTCGAATGGCTTTCCTCGTCTTGCTACAAACCTCCGTAGGGCAAGGAGGAAAGAGTCACTGTCCATGTGGGTAAGGAGGTCTAAGTGGACACACCTTGTAGTCAGGCACTTAAATATGATGCCCCACCTTTTCTCATGTCTTCTGCCTATTTTGACTGTGTAGGGGCCAAAACAGTCAACCCCCGTGGACCAGAAGGGAGGCTTATTCAAGCGAAGCCGTGCAGAGGGTAAATCAGCCATTTGGGGAATCCCCGGTTTCTTGCGCCACTTGCAACACTCTGTGCACAGTCTCTGATGCTTGCGGATGGCTTGTCGTCCACGAAGTATCCAGTATGATCTGCGAATCTCTGCATAGACTCTCTCTGGTCCAGGATGAAGGAGACGATTGTCATAATCTCTAATCAGTAGGCGAGCGACCAGGTGATCAGGTGATAGTACAATAGGATGAAGCGTGTCGTCCTCAAGATCCTCCGCCTTGCGAAGCCTCCCACCGACTCTTATCAGTCCAAGTTGGTCGAGCGTTGGTGAGAGTGAGCTCAGCCGGCTATTGGTTGATACGGCCTTTCCAGCTTTGAGTGCATTCATCTCCTCAGGAAAGCTCTCTAACTGGGCCCTCTGAAGGAGAGCTAGTTCGGCTGCAATGCGCTCAGAGGCGCTTGGGGCTGTGGAGGCCGCCCCGTGAAGAGCCTGGTGCGTGGTAAGTATGAGGTCTTCCCACGTCTCGCAGGCATCCAAGTCAGGCAGTGGCATGTTTGTGGTGGAGACGGTGCCACAGAAGCTACCATGTCTGAGCTCGGCCGTATCATCCAGGACAGTGGAAGGACAGACAGGCCAGTGCTCTTGTGAGAGCTGTAGGAAAGGAGGACCGCAACGCCAGTGACCAGGCTGTGAGAGCTGAGACAAAGTTAGACCTCTGGTTATGTCATCAGCCGGGTTATTCTTTGAATCGACATATCTCCAGTTGCTAGTCCCGACTAGGTCTTGGATTTCTGCAACACGTGTTCCTACGAACACTTTGTATTGCTGGGACTCGGACTGAATCCATTTCAGGACAGTGGTAGAATCAGACCACATGACGGAGCGTGTGAGGGGTACTGTGAGCTCAGTACTCAGTACTTGGGCAAGCTGTGCACCAGTTAGGGCTGCACATAATTCCAGGCGTGGGATTGATAGCTGGCGCTTGGGTGCAACACGAGACCGTGCCAGGACGAAGGAGACATGAATCTGACCAGCTGGATCTACCACTCGGAGGTAAGCTACAGCTCCATAAGCTTTCTCGGATGAATCACAAAACACATGCAACTCCACGTCTTCATTTGTGATGTTGAATGGGGTGTAACGGCGAGGAATGGCAACATCCTGGAGGTCAGTTAGCTCTGATTCCCATGCATTCCACAGTGGGAGCAAGTCATCCTGTATGGGGTCATCCCATTGTCGCTCGGTTCGCCACAATGCCTGCACTAGCACTTTAGCCCTGGTGGTGTATGGGAGAATGAACCCCAAAGGGTCGTACTGGCTTGCAAGTACACGGTACACTGTTCTCATGGTCACTTCGGTGGTAGAGACTGACCTCTTCTTGTAACCGAGGACATCAGATAGGCAGTTCCACTTCAGGCCGAGAGTGGATTCTTGGGGCTCTGTTTTGTCTGCGGAGAGCCAGAGCTCACAGGCCTCTGATCTGGCCTCAGAGGGAAGATGAGCCACCACTTCTGGCTTATTACAGGCCCACTGTCTGATGTCGAAGCCACCTTTGGCGAGCACTGCTCTCAGCTTGTCAAGGAGTGCTGTAGCCTGCTCAGGACATGGTAAGGACTGGAGGCAGTTGTCCACATAAAAGGCTGTCAAGACTGACTCCATCACATCTTCATTGCCCTTCACATGGTCTCGGACGTGCCTCTGGACTGCATAAGTGGCGCAACAGGGGCTGCATGTTGTCCCGAATGGTAGTACACGCCACTCATAGATGTCCGGCTGACGGTCTTGTTCCATGTCTCTCCACAGGAAACGCAAGAAAGGCTGGTCGGAGGGCAACAGCCTAACTTGGTGAAACATTGCACGAATGTCACCACTGATGGCGACAGCATGCTCTCTGAATCGGAGTAGTACTCCGAGTAAGGGAGGACCTAAGGTAGGGCCAGGTAGCAGGTTGTTGTTGAGGTTCTGCTCTTGATGTGTGAAGGAGCAGTTAAACACTACTCTCGCCTTTCCATTGTGGAACACCATGTGATGGGGAATATACCATGAGCCAGCGGTACTGTCGGCCTCCTCACGGGTGATCTTCACAGCATATCCCTCCTTCTCCAGCTTGTGTATTGCTGTGTTGTAGATGGTGGCCTGCTCAGGATTGTTTGACAGCCGTCTCTCAGCCCTTCGTAGGAGAGGCATTACAGCAGAGGGCGAAGCTTGGAGTAAGGTATGGTTGTCTTTCCACAGGAGAGGTGTTGCATATCTCTCCACGCCATCCACATTGATCCGTGCCGTGTCACTTTCCAGCAGAGCGAGTGCGGCGCTGTCCTGCTTTGAGCGTGTGATCTCTTTCTCATTGCGACGAGGCAGAGTGTCGAGTTGCCATAATTTCTCCACGTTGTGTCGTAGCTCTTGAGCAGGTGACAGGAAGGAGGTGTGTAGGCATGAACTCTGATGACAGGGCTGTTGCAGGAACGTCGCCGGCCCTTGGATGGCCCATCCTAGCTTTGTGCATACAGCTACAGGAGAGCCAGGTGAGCCAATGCGGACTGGACATATGGCAGTGATCAAATGTGAATTGTCTGACCCAATGAGGATCATTGGCTTGGCTTTGTGGAAGGGCTTGACTGGCACATCCCTCAGGTAGTGGTATTTCTTCTTTAGAGCATCAGCTGGACAGGACTGCTCAGCGAGGTTCAGCTCTGAAGCAGTGAAAACATTCTTGAGCTTGTGTCTGATACCCAGGTTTGACATGGTTGATACCTCAAGTGTCACAGAGGCTCCCTTCAGATGCACTATGTCCTGCCTGACAGTTCTCAAAGTCAGGAACTCACACTCCCTCTTGAGGCCAAGCTTGTCCACTGCAGCGGGAAGTATGATTGTCCTTTCAGATCCATCATCGAGCAGGGCATGTGTATCCAGGATCTTGTTCCCATTGCACAAGCGAACAGGGACAACTTTGAGCATCACTCGGCGTGAGTGACTTGCTTGATCCAGGTAAACAACTGTGGAAACAGTGCTGACAGTAACACTGGGCTGTTGCGTTGTTGCAACTTCATGCAAAGTCAACAGGTGCTGTTCTCCACATGTGGCACAAGGCTTCTTCAGAGTACACTTGTCGGGTTTATGGCCTCTTCCACACCTCCAGCAGCGGTTCTGTTCCTTTATCCAATCTGACTTCTGGGATGTATTCATGCTGGTGAATTTAGAACATCCACTCAGGTAGTGCTCGTTGGACTGGCAATATGGGCAAAAGGGCTTGAATCGCTCACGCTTGGATTTTGGTGATGTGGAAAGTGCACTTGTGTCAGGTGCAGTTGCCTTCGGCGTAGCAGCAGTGTTTAGCAACACAGTGGAGGTCTTCACTTTGGTCTGTTTGGAGGACTTGGTGTCTCGACGTGGAGGCTCTCCCTGAACGCCTTCAGCAGCCCGTCGAGAGATCTGGAGGGTTTGAGACTTAATTTCCAGCCAGGATGCCAGGTCAATCAGAGTGTATGTCGTAGTAGACCCACTGGCGATGATGCCTCGCTTCAAGCAGTGTTCAACGAAGGAATCTCTGTAGTTCACAGGAAGTTTGCTAAGCAGGATGTCAACATGCGAACCACACTGCAGCTCGTACCTGGCTGGGCCACGTGTCGACTGTAGCATTCCCACTAGTGAGCTAACTGCTGTGCTGAAGTCTTCAAATGCTTGGGCGTCACCAATTCGGACGGGTGGAGCTTGCTGCAGGGCCTTTAGCTCGCTTTGAATGAGTGACCGTGGCTGGCCATATCGTTGTTCCAGAGCCTGCATCGCAGCGCTGTAGGGCTGTGGACTGTTCAGGTGCCTCTTAGCTATCTGATAGGCTGCAGGAAGTTTCAGAAGGTCAAGGAGAACTTGAAACTTGTAGTCCTCTGTCAGATGTCGGTGAGGCCCTAGGACTGTGTCCAGACCCTTTTTCAGGAGGATAAAGTCACTCTCTTTGCCAGATGAGAAAGCAACCAATTTAGGCTTCGGTATCCCATAGGATGAGGCGATGGCCATCTCCATCAAGTTAGGTGCTCCTGTATCAGGAGCAGGGTAGGCCGCAGGTTGTGGAGCAGGATATGGGTATGGGTACCAAGGATAATGCCCCGGTTGTGGTGGCGGTATCCCATAAGGAGGCTACCGAGGCCCAGCAGGTGGCTGCACTGGCGGATAAGGTTGAATGGGCGGAGGCTGATTGGGCACTGGCTGCCATGGAGGATGCTGTGCAGGCACTCGCTGACCTGGAGGAGGTAGCATGGGCGCTCGCTGGGCTGGCACAGGCGGCGCGGGTACAGGCGCTAGCTGGACTGGCAGGGGTGCCGCATGTGCTGGCGCTGCCTGGCCTGGCGGCGGTAGTACTGGCGCTAGCTGTCTCTGCAGAGGTTGCGCGGGCGCTGGCTGGACTGGCAGAGGTGGCGCATGTGCAGGCTGGCGTGGCACAGGTGGCATGGGTGCAGGTGCAGGCGCTAGCTGGACTGGCAGAGGTGGCGCATGTGCAGGCTGGCCTGGCTGCGGTAACACGGGCAATGGTTGTCCCCGCAGAGGTGGCGCGGGCGCTGGCTGGCCGGGCATGGGTGGCATATGTGCTGGCGCTGGCTGGCCTGACGGAAGTAGCGCGGGCGCTAGCTGTCCCTGCAGAGGTGGCGCGGGCGCTGGCTGTCCCTGCAGAGGTGGCACGTGCGCAGGCTGGCCGGGCAGGGGTGAAGCATACGCTGGTTGGCCAGGCAGGCGTGGCAGACGTGGCAGACGAGGCAGGCGTGGCATGGGCACCGGCGCTGGCTGGGGCACCAGAGGTGTGGCAGGTGAGGATGCCCTCTCGGGAGAGCCACAAGATACTGGTGTAGCAGTGCCATCCGATGGAACATTCTCTGCTTGCTCAGTCAGGCCTACCGATGCTGCGAGAGGCCTATGTTGTGCCATGTCTAACCAGGGTCCTACTTTGGAGGCTGCTCCTTGAAGTGTCGATGGGGAGAACTGAAACAGTGGCTGAGGCATGACTGGATTCAATTCTTGCACATAAGTGTGACTAGGAGGTTCTGGCCATAATGTTTGAGGAGCTAACATGTAATCTGAGGGGGGCCTGTCTCCAATGTGGGTAGTAGTGACAGGTGCATAGCCAAATGTATCTGGCAAACTGCTACTGTACTGCTGATCAGGAGAGGTTGATATCGGATGCTCATGATATAAGCCCACAGTACTTGAAGGATAAGAGGCACGCTTTGCATTCTCCATTTCCACAGCAAGCTGTTCCATTGCAGTGCTTAAAGTTTTCCATCTCTCCTCTAGTAGATCTAATGCAGATGCTCTAGCAGCGGTAGCACTCTCAGATGGGAAAGAAATGTTGCTCTGACTTACATGTGTTGATGGCATGTGTGGTCTGGAGGGGGATGATTGGCGAGGGTGGCTGAGCACATAGTCCTCTAGGTAGGCTGGAGGTTGTCTTCTCCGGCTGGGGCGAGGATAAGGCTGATGTGCTTCACCCTGGACATCTCTAGAAGCAGCCATGACGCAGATGATGTACAATCCGGCTCGAAGGACCAATTTTGTAGGATATAATGATGATGAAAGTACTGGTCGTACACCCGCTGGCCTAATTCTTCGGTCAGAAAGAATGCAGCTGTTCTAGAGGTTGAGTCTTGCCATTTATTAATTAAACATTGAGGAAATTGTACGTTGTGTAGTCGTGTTATCTCACAGTGTGGAAGTTACGTTGTGTGGTTTTCTATACAAAGACAGAAATAAAAGAACAAACAGGACTGCTAAGTCATTCACAATACAGATGTCCCATTCACAATATCTACTCGAGGATAATAATTACAGGAAAGTACTGCACACACAGTAGTAATGACATAGTGATAAACAGTAGTAAATTGACAGGTATAAAGCATTAAAACAGCACAGGAAATCGTACAGCATTAAATATATGAAATGCTAACAAAGAACACCGTGTACAAGATTGCTAACGCGGCATTGCTGAGTCACGGAACATTCTAGACATTTCAAATACACAGAAAGATTGTCGGGCTTCAATACAAAGTTATAAAGGACTGTAGAAACGAAATAAAGGGCTGTACAAACAAAATAAAGCCTTACAAGTGAAATATGAGTACTTACAGTTACATTCACGCACAACAACACAGAAATACTTCCAAACGAAGTCGGAGAGTCCGGGAATGCGACTGCATGAGAGAGAATGTCCGGGCATGTCTCATATCACGCAGCTATAACATGCATTCAAAGCGTGATCAGTCTCTTAAAGCGACAGCGCCACATTTCTTACAGGCAAGTAACTTGCATAGGAAAATGCACACATAAGGAAATAAGGCATTTAAACATATGAATGCAGGGAATTCACACATGAAAGCAGGGAATTTTGTACAAGTACCTTGTAGCGTATGTCCACAAACAAGCGCAAATCACTCAGCATTGCCCACTTTTCATAGAATCTTTTGGATAAAAGACGAATTTCAGGAAACGTACTGTATTTAAAGCTCGTTTCACGAAAACATTTTAGGCCTTTCAGGTAGTTTCCAGGTGGTCCCTGACAACTCTGGAAGGGAGATAGGCCAGTGTACCGTACCTTACACCCATTTGGGTATAAATGCAGAAATTAGCAAATCTACATGGATTCAGAGCAAACATAAACATATCAACAGTCCAGTAACATCACTTATTTGGTGTCTTGCCTCTGGTTCATGATCCAAGGAAACTTGAAGGTAGGTATTTTTCTTATCACAGTAGTTGAATTCGGGAAGGTTTAACATACACAGTCCAAATGAATTGGGCATGATGACTACACCTAGAACGTAAAAATTCCGATCGATTAGAAGGTGAAACGAATCATCTGATTTGACACTGCATGGCCCATGTCATGTTTCTTGCAGGGTTCCCACACGTCCTGGAAAACCTGGAAATTTAGAGATGTGTTTTCAAGTCCTTGAAAGTCCTGGAAATTCACCAAATGTCCTGGAAAAAAATATTTGTCCTGGATTTTTTTCCCTTCAACTTTTTCCCGATTTTGTTTGTGGTATTATTTTTACTCTTCTCCGAGTCTAGACATGACGATTCAATTTATATCCATCTATTGAATGCATTATTGTCCACACACACACACACACACACACACACACACACACACACACACACACACACACACACACACACACACACACACACAGTTTGGTCAGGTTGCCATCTTTGATTGCACTTATACACAGTCATATTCTTTGACTCAGTGTTGCCAAAAGTCACTAGAAGTAGCTGAAAAGTCGCTAGCTGATATCATGGCGTTATATATCTCTCGAAAACCTGCTTACGGTCATATAAGGCCTACAAATAGGCAGTGCTAGCACTTCCTTACAAAAAATTGTACTGCTATCTTTTTTGGAGATCATAGCTTTCAGTCTCACTAGCCACTTTGAAAGCTGGTTTGATCTTTGGTGTGACAAATCACAGTAGTCGCATCAATTGTTTGTATGCAAGAATATTCCAGGGAAAAAGAAACTGGCAACAAAACTGGCCTACAGAAAGACAGAAACCACTGCCCACAATGGTTGGTGAGCAAAAAAGTCAAAGTCAAGTCTTGTGGAGAATGCATTTAAATCCAAGTACACTATTTTTTGCGATAAGAGAGAGACTATTATTAAGGTATTACTTTCTGAGATAATGTGAGTTTACATTGCACTTTCATTTAATTCCGAATAAACGTTTTGTGGATCAGAAAGCATTTCAATTGAACAGAGGTTGCACGTGCTGGGCTTGCGAAATTTGACATATGGGTGTGGTCGCCAAGCTCCAGCAGATTCCTACTAGCGGGACAACTGGGGATCTTCAACCGCAACCCAGGTCAATACCTTTGGACAAAGAACATAGAATGGATAAGAACGCTTATTCGCAGGAAATTGCATTGACCACGGTGTAGTACGGGGGCGTAGCCCGGGGACACCATGCGCAGTGGATGCAAGGCCATGATCGATAAAAATTGTGACACTGGAAACACAGCAATTTGAATTGCGGGTGCGAGGAGCTGCTGGCCCGGTCAAAATAGGATGTCCTGTCGTCAATGTTCAGTTTGTGGTTAAATTACAGCCGTCATTCAGCCTTAATTACAGCTGACACAAATTCACTATGTCCTATGACCAGTTCCACACTCCAGCCCTGGCGGTAGTGGCTTTGCATTTTACCTTGCCGCCAGTACTAAGCAAATAATGTACATTGGATAAGAAGTATCACTCAATGGAAAATGCATTGGGTTAGGTGTAGTCCGAGGACATTGCTTAAAGACACCGTGCTCATGGTCAGTGGGTGCAACGCCATAATGGACAAAATCTGAACTCTGTAACTTCGCAAAATTGGTCAAGAGAGGAGATCCAGTTGTCAGTGTTTAATGTAATCCCTCCTATCACTAGTCTCCTTAGTACTAACTGCAGAAGAACAAAGTGACTCCCCTTGCGGCCATGCCATACTATGCTCTTATGACGTCTTTGGACGTACCCTCTTCCTTAACACACTGTACTCATTCATTACAACTCATTTCAACCTTAAAGTCACATTGTCTCTAAAATGCATTGTGTGTTGCTGTGTATGTCCAAATTGTGGGTCCGACGGATGAAATATCCGTCCTGAATTATCCAAAAATAGTCCTGGAAATGTCCTGGAAATGTCCTGGAAAATGATTTTTGAAAAAGTGTGGGAACCCTGTTCTTGGAAGTAAGTTAGTGTCCAGGTCCATGGCAACTCTTAAGGGTAGTTACTTCAGTTTTTGCAGTGCATTGGTTTCATTCTGAAAGAATGTATGCCCAGTTATACAATGAATTGAGGAAGATAGGGGTTCCCACATTCAAAGACTGAGGAAGTCTATGGGAGATTTGGTTAAGATTATAAAAAAAACCCAAAGCTCTAAGTCCAGAATGGGTGGCTTTAACCCATTGTGTCCTGGAGCGACATATATGCTGTATTCAGGTTCTTGAGATTTGAATTGTTTTATTAGAAATCTGGGTAAGTTAGAACAGAAAATAAGAAGGCACCTTTTCACAAAAGGGCTTAGGCTTTGGGTTAAAGCCAACCACAACCAGCTACCTGTCGTTTTCAAACAAGCCCTTTGTGATGCTGATGTTTCCAAAATTGACCACCTTCCTGATAGGAACGAGCCTGTTAAAAAGTGATACATGGTAGGCCCAATACATGAAAGATCAGGAAGCGCACTCAACACCTTCTAATGCACTACACTGGGTGCTTAACCTTGTCAGTGAATAAACACAGACTTTAAAGGGACACTGTGAGATTTTTAGTTGTTTATTTCCAGAATTCATGCTTCCCATTCATTAATGTTACCTTTTTTATGAATACTTACCACCACCATAAAATTCTAAGTATTCATTATGACTGAAAAAATTGCACTTTTCTTACATGAAAAGGGGGATCTTCTCCATGGTCCGCCATTTAGAATTTCCAGAAATAGTCATTTTTAGCAGCAAAAATGACTGTACTTGGACCATACTAGAAAATATTAGTTTATTACTTTGTAAACTTTCACGAAAAGATCAAATTTGGCAATAGGCAGCTCATTTTCAAATCGCAGCATAGTTGCAGTACCCTTTTTGACCATTTCCTGCACAGTGTCCCTTTAAGAATAAATTAATAAAGATAAGCACTCAGATTTCTTTTTGACTGTTTAATCACCTCACAAACGTTTCAGACTTACACCCTTCCTAAGTATGAAATGGCAATTTTGTTGTATGAAAACAGCGAATTAGAATCCCTTGTAGGCAGGCATGCAGCATTTTTGTGCAGTGTGCATGCAGGCTATGCAGAAAGCACAGCGGGCAGTATGTCAAACGGGATCAATGTTATGTGGCCCCAGGACGAGGTTGGCAGTGGTATGGCCAGAGACGTTCTATTTGTTAGAACTAAGAAAATCTTTGGTATGGCAATGGTATGGTAGTATGGCAGTGACCTCGTCTGTGTATGGGTTTGTTTGTCTGTGTTTATGTGTGTGCATCGTATAGAGCAGGTGCCACACACACACACACACACACACACACACACACACACACACACACACACACACACACACACACACACACACACACACAATCATGTGTATCTACCGTTGGCCAGGGATCCAATTGGCCATGTCTGATTGCTCTTGTTATTGGTGTGTTGCAGGCACTCCTCGGCCGAGATCCGGCGCCACTTCAGCCATGGCTCTCCACACAACACCCTGCAGCCCCCGCACCACTACCACCCGCCCCCGCACCACAGACACAGCTCCAGCACCGGGGGATCATTCTGCTTCAGCGTGGTAAGAGACACACACACACGCACAAGGCCCTGCCATGGCTCAAACGCTAGAGCACTGCACTGATACACTGGCGACCAGGGTTTGATTCCGACCTGATGTCATCTGTCGTTCCTTCCTCATCTCTCTGTCCCCACTCGTTACTGTCTCTCTCTCTCACTCTCCTGTCACAAATAAAGGCATACAAACCTAACAGTACTTCACAGTCCTTTCGTGTTGAAGCATAACCCCCACACCCCCAAAAGAACCAATGCATACATGGGGGAACACAGGGAGCACTTTGAGAAAAAAGATGCCCAACAGTTCTAGAATACCAAATCCTCACAAAATGCATGCCTGATCCTCCACAGAAACACACCTTTTATGCCATTATCCAAGCAGTACTCACCCCATCACACATGCACACTCACAATATGTAGAGGATTCCCTAACAACCACACAGATCCAACTCATGCTTGCACAGCCACACATCACCCACAAACACACATCGTAAAATGAAAGGCACACATCACACAGCCACAAATCCATAAAAACATCCAGACGTACAGTAACCACGCCTCCCGCACCCCACACCCTGGGAAGCCGACAGGGGCGGGGTCAAAGGGTTCAGTTGTCCCAGACCCAGGCACCGAGGGGGCCCAGAATTGGCTTCTCATGACATTGTATGTATTGGGTGGGCACCGCTTTCTGATGACTTTGTCCTGGGCCCAGCCAAAGCTGTCAGCGGCCCTGCCCACAGCTATACGTGAAGTTATACTACTTTGTAGAAACGCCCGTCTAACCATATAAAGCATACACGGCAAACAGATTCACACACCTTATGCTCCCTGTCCAGACAGAACCACACCATAAAACTGCTGTACATCTCGTACTGAATGGAAACACTCCTGGCAATTATAAAAATATTTTTTTCTCATTGAATTACACAATATACTCTCACACAAATGTATACTATACTATGTGCTACATGAATATTGGAAATCTATCAAACTGCAAACACATAGTAAGTACTATGATATTATACATATGGATGGAATGACCATATACCCACTCATAAACATTTGTAGAATCGATTTCTCTCCCATGGCTGTATACATGTGGTTGAAACAACTGTATACAGTACAAGCTCACAACGTTTTACACGGATCAAACATTTGTGAATGTAATTATCGAGTGTCACGGTATTAGGTATTGAATCGAGCGTTGTTGCTGTATCAGTTTTTGTCTGGGGTCAGGAAGAGGAGAATTGGATATGCTGCTGCTACTGGTTGTGTTTTCCGCTGAAATTTGATCCTGGCTTTAGTGACTGTGCATCCATAGAGGATGTAAAGGGGAAATATGTAGTTTGTTACAGGGCCTGAGGGCTGTCTGAGTGAGTGTATGGTTTGTCTGTCTGTCTGTCTGTCTCTCACGACTTCGGGTCAGGCCTAGCTTAGTCAAAGTTATTTGGGTTTGATCTCCCCCTATATCTCTCTATCCCTCTGTTTCTGTCATGTGTCTCTTGCTGCTCTTCTTTCTGCTAATCTCAATTGCTTTTCTTTCTTTTGCCCCATATTTTACCCCTCTCTCTTTCTTTCTCTCCATCCCTCTGTCCCTCTCTCTTCCTCCAGTTTCTTTCTCTCTGTCCATCCCTCTCTTGCTGTCACTCTCTCTCTCTCTGTCTCTATGTCTGCCTCTGCCTCTCCTCTCTTCCTTTACCACCCTCAGTGTCTTCCTCAATCCCCCTCTGAGTCTATCTTTCTCTATCGACCCCCTTTCTCTTCCTCTAACCCCTCTCTGTCTCTCCTTTCTTCTAGTCTCTCTCTCTCTCTCTCTCTCTCAGTCTCTCTCTCTCTCTCTCTCTCTCTCTCTCTCTCTCTCTCTCTCTCTCTCTCTCTCTCTCTCTCCCCCTCTCCCCCTCTCCAGTCAGTGTCTGTGGGTTAATCTCTGGCCTGATCCCCTTCCACTGTTAACTGGGTCAGGGAGCCCGGCCGGTCGGCAGCTGCCTGGCATCCTGAGAGATGGAGGGAGGAAGAGAAGGATGGAGGAAAAAGGGAAAGATGGAGAGAAAGAGGGAGAGTGGAATGGAGGGAAAATGGAGAATTGTATAGAAAGAGAGATGACATGCAGAAATATGCACAGACCGAAATGTAGAGGCTGGCAGACAGACAGATGGAGGGACAGACAGAGCGAGAGATGAAGGGATAGAAAAAAGCGACAGACAGAGACGGAGGGGGATGAGAGGCTTCCGTTTACCTCTCTCTCGCCTCACGGCTTATGCGCTCTCTCTCACACACACACACACACACACACACACACACACACACACACACACACACACACACACACACACACACACACACACACACACACACACACACACACACACCTTAATATGAGCGGATTTGAAGAACGCCAGAATATTTATTTAAAAAAATGTGCAGAGGGAAACATAATCTTTTCCTCATGATATTTTTTCCCCATCCTGCATCCCTTCATCTTGTGGGCTTTAAGCCGGATTCTAATAGAGAAGTGTTGATTTGTTTTGCCTAGTTTCAGTCGACTTCCCCTCAGTTTTGACATCATGTGTGGGCCCATAGTGACACCTTGTGATTGATGACTTAAAAGTCAAGCCTGTTTCCTTAAAAATATATTTCATGTGTTGAAAGCCTACAATCAATTTTGTCTACAATCAATGATTTCTTTGCTATTAATAGCACGTTTTCTCATAATGGATGGATAATACAGGAAGTAATCAATATGTGGATTAATTGATTTATGATACAGGAAATGTTATCAAAAATCAATAGTTATGTGGGTCAGTGTCTGTGTTGCTGAAGTACCGGTAATAGAAATGTTGCAGAAAAGTTATGTGTTGATTTGTTTTTGCCACAGTCTCTTTACCTGCATGTGACTCAGAGTGAATTGAATAATGTTAATGAAAGCTGTAATGAAGAATAATGGTAGTTAATCAACAAGTATGTGGGCTTGTTTTTTTGTCATTTCAATAAGAGAAAAGTTATGTGCTGATATGTTTTTGCCACAGCCGTCTTTGCCCCTGTGCAGAGCGAATGGGGAAGTGTCACTGACCTAACGTCCTGTTGTCAAATGTGTAACCTCATGATTTGCCTGTTTCTGTTTCGCGGGGGCCTTCGGGGCCTCAGAATAGGGTAGTCTGTTGGTTTTGCTTTGCTTCCGGCAACGCCATTTTGTCAACTTCCGTCACACACACTTTGGTAGTTGGTGAGCGCTTGACTTTTGTGGAAGGGTGAGTTTGTTTGTGCTGTGTAACTTTTTCAATGTTGTTATTTCATTATTGATCAATAACAGTGCACCTGTTAACCAGAGTGTATACATAACAGGCTACTAATGAAGGACTGGGTTTAGTCCATAGTTGGGGCGTCGGTGTCATGTAGTGACAAGAAAATATTCTTGAGAACGCCACCGGAAACTGAGGCCTTACTGGTAGACTTGATGTGTCCAAGTTAACATGACACATGTGCAGCTTCTGTACTTACATTCAGATGTGTCGCACCATGTAAAACAAGAAAGAGGATTTATCAGAGTTTATTCATAACTGAGGAAGTATGAGAACATGTTTTTTATGGCAGGATGTACAATCTGACGTTGGCAGCTTGTTCTGCTTTCAGATGGTAGCAGGAAGTGGTTTTGGTACCTCACATTAATGCTTTTTATCCAAAGTTAGCGTGTCTTTAAAACATGTTGTCCAAATTTGTTCTTATATGCAATATATCATATAATGTTTGAGGCCTTTTAAAATTTCTCATATGGAGGGAAGGCGTCCGGAACAGGAACGAGAAAAAAAACAGACATCATCACATATGGCTTTTAAGTTATCTTGTCTTTTACCTAATTGTCCAAATTCATATCATCAGATAATCTTTTTTAAGTCATGTAGAACTGTTTGTGTTATTTACTGTAGTTTTGCATATGCAGACTGAAGACTGAATGTTGTAGGACAGGAACGAGTAAAAAAAAAAAAAAAAAACACCACCATTCATCTTCATGAACATACCTCTCTATTTGCCCTGAAGGCACAGTGGCACAGCATTGAGTGCTTTGCCGAAAGCAAACCGTTTAGGCCACATGAGGTCAGATTTTTTTTTTACAGTAAATCACCATCTGTTGGCTGTGCTATCATTAGCCACCCCCACACATGCCTAATGGCACAGACACCACTCGACTGGAGACACGGGCACCGTGTTATTTTTCAGAGCAGTGTATGGTGGGGGTGGTGTGATCCTTACTGTTGCCTATAATAATGGCTGGGGAGCATTCCAAGATCCGAACCTGGCTAAGTTGTAAACTAGGTTCAACCTTGAGGTAGTGGTAAATCATATAATGGAAGAGCCTGGAGTCCTCATTTTCTTAGCTAAATGACACCTGGGGACTATCTATTAGCAGGCTTACAACCTCTTGTAGGTTAGCTTCTTCTTGGAATAGTAGCCTGGTGTTCAGTACCAGTCCTGGAGATTTGAATGGTGATGGTTTATAGTGGTGCTGATTAGGGGTGTAAATCACAGCCTTCATGACAATAGGATATGGTATCGATTTCTTAAAGCAGGGACTGCAAAAACAGTTAGGTTACATCAGTAGACGAGTTTGCACTTGACTTAGACATCAGTGAAGAACATTCTTCATTAAGGGAATGGTTTTCGTTGTGCTTGTCTGGCACCATGAATGTTAGTGTTTCCAAGTGAGCATTTTGTACTCAAGCAGCTTGAATGTGCATAAACAAGTATATGCATTAACAAATCCAGTGAAATTTCTAAGCTGTCTTTCCCACGCTTAATAAAATGTGCGTGAACAAGTTATGGGAGTGTAGTGATTAGGCTCTACTCTGCCGAGTCTCTCTGTTCCTTGACATATCTGAGGCTGTCCTGGCACTGACACATTTGGAGTTGTTGAGAACTCAAAAGTTAATTAACAAGTTTGGAGTTATTATTCAAAAGATAATTACAATGTGTCGTAGCCCCACAATGCATGCCGTTCCACCAGTAGAATGCTGTAATAATCTTTGAAAAGTTAACTACTACACTATGACTACACTATGACAACACAGTGCCTTTAGTAATGCACTACAACTTGGTTACTGCCATTCTGGTAACAGCAAATTTATACCGCTGTGTCTTCAAGGTGACAAAGTGGCTGATAAAGCTACATCTTCTGAAAAGAAACGATCAGAGGTTACCTTGCTTTTATTTTCCACTCAAAATAAATCTCAACTACATTTAACTTGAACAGAACGCCTAAAATGCAATTGTTTCTTGTCCACTTTAAAATACACTTTGGTGCTCTTCAGCTTTTCTCTTCTGTTCTGCACGGGTCTCTCCCTCTGTTTTTCTCGACACGCCTGAGGCTGTCCCGGGGCCGTCGTGATGGAACATGCCGGAGCGTGACTAAAACAGACCTGTGTCAGCTCATTCTTCACTTCTCTTCATTTCATTCATGCAGCCCTCCAGGCTACCCCGCGCTGGAGCCAGTCACTTGTTTGATTTCCCCCCCTCTTGCAATATCTCACTTGTCATGCGGTGGCTTTTGTGGTGCAATGTGCAAAACCTGGTGGTGTTGGTGGAGGTGGCGTGGCTACTATTGCCAAAAACTCCTATTGGCTTTTTTTTTGAGAGAGAGAACTTTCATGGACACAAGTCATATATTGAAATGCTTAAGATGCTCGCATGTGCTGTCAAGGGAGAACAAAATGATTACTTTTGTTAGAGTTGAGTGGATACTAGGCCTAGAAGAAATCTTTAAAAGTGCTCATGTGAGTGGATACTTGGAGAATTGACCCACACAGTCACATCCGTTTATGCAAGGCATGTTCAAGATGTTTGTTGTGTGTAATAATAACTTGTGCTGTCAAAGGTAACAAAAATGCTTACAAGTGCTTGTGTTGAGTGGATACTGCTTACAAAGTAGCACACTCCACCATGTAATCAGCATGTCTCTGAGAGGGTAATAGCTCTCTATTACACACGCATGATGTTTTGTTCAGTGTCGTCTTGAGTCTAAGCAGCGCTTATCCCTGCATTGACTGTTATTGTAGAAAGTCAAAGAATGCGCGCACATCATTGGCACAGGTACTGGACCAAACTTAAGATAGCTGAAAAGAAAGTAAAGGTCTGCAACAGTGTTAAATGCTCCCAAATATTTAATGGCACGACAAGCATTTAACAGTGTTGCGGACCTTTACTTTCTTTTCAGTTGACTGTTATTGTAACCTTATACATTGTCAATGCTGCTGGTGTAGCAATACTGCTGCTGTGTTCTAGTTCCCCATTGGTGCATATGTTTGTGCAGCATGCGTGCATGTCTGTATATTTGGTTTCCCCCT
>NC_085877.1:12678620-12686120 GCF_034702125.1 Engraulis encrasicolus | reverse complement strand
GTAAAGTCATGAGCTTAACCACAACCACTTGATTGCTTGAAGGATATAAAGTTGATTTGTCACCCCCCACCCCCTATTGCACACCATCCATGGGGCTTTCTCTCTTTGTGTCAACAGGGCAGAGCTTGACCCACATGTGAGGGACTGTGTCCAGAGCTACACACAGCCTTGGCTAATCGTCAGCAGGAGGTAAGACTGATAACAGTCCACTTATACAGTCCCAAGAAAAAGTTTGTACACCCTTTGAAATTTCTTACATTTCTGTCAAAATTTATCATAAAACATGGTCTGATCTTCCCGGAAATCTCAAGAAGGAACAATCAGAGTCTGCTTTAATTAATTCCACCCAAACATTTACATGTTATCATATTTTTATTGGTCATAAGGCCATAACATTCACAGGAGAGCAGGGCATAAGTAAGTACACCCTTGCATTAAGTAGGTTTTAACCTTCAGTTAGTTGCAATATCATCAACCAGACTTGTCCTGTAGTTGCAGATCAGATTAACAAAACAATCTGTTTGTATCTTGTCTCCCTCTTCTTTAGAGAACTGCCTCTCGTCAGCAAGGTTTGTGGGATGTCTGGAGTGCATAGCTTTCTTGACTTCATGCCATATAATCTCAATTGTTTTTGTCAGGGCTTTGACTGGGCTATTTCAGAATGTGTATTTCATTATTATAAAGCCATTCTAAAGTCGATTTGCTTCTAAAGTATGGGTTGTTGTCACATTTCAGGACCCATACTCTTGTGTGCTTCAACTGTGTGACAGACTTCCTCACGTTTTTTCTGTAAAATATCACAATAAATTTGAGTTCATTGTTCCACTGATAATAGCAAACTGTCAAGGACCTGAGACAGCAAGGAAGCCGCATATAATGATGCTCCCACCACCATACTCAGAAGAGGAGATGTAACCAAGAATAGCTAAAAATGGGATTCATTCTGCCAATCTAAAATTAATGGGGTTTCTGACCAAAAAAATATTGCTGCACCTTTGAGGTTTGCGAAAAAGCATTTATATGCTTCATAGAATTACTGCAAAATATTCTGTAGACCAACGTTGAAACCAAAGTTGAATTGTTCAGGGGAACACACAATGTCATGTTTGGAGGAGAACTGGAGAACCACACCTTCACCAAAACATCATCTCCACCTTTGAGTATGGTGGCGGGAGCATCATTATATGCGGCTACCTTCCTGCCTCAGGCCCTTGACAGTTTGCTATTATCAGTGGAACAATGAACTCAAATTTATTGTGATATTTTACAGAAAAAACGTGAGGAAGTCTGTCACACAGTTGAAGCACACAAGAGTATGGGTCCTGAAATGTGACAACAACCCATACTTTAGAAGCACTTTAGAATGGCTTTATAATAATGAAATACACATTCTGGAATAGCCCAGTCAAAGCCCTGACAAAAAACAATTGAGATTATATGGCATGAAGTCAAGAAAGCTATGCACTCCAGACATCCCACAAACCTTGCTGACGAGAGGCATTTTCTAAAGAAGAGGGAGACCAGATACATCCAGATTGTTTTGTTAATCTGATCTGCAACTACAGGAAGCATCTGGTTGAGGTTATTGCGACTAACTTAGAGTTAAAACCTATTGAATGCTAGGGTGTACTTACTTATGCCTTGCTGTCCTGTGAATGTTTACATCTTATGGCCAATGAAAATATGATTACTTGTAAATGTTTGGGTTGAATTAGTTAAAGCAGACTCTGGTTGTTCCTTCTTGTGATTTCCGGGAAGATCAGACCATGTTTTATGACCAATTTTAACAGAAAGGTAAGAAATTTCAAAGGGTGTACAAACTTTTTCTTGGGACTGTAAGTACATTTTAATGCATTTTAAATGGTACTACAATTCACCTATCACAGCGTAGCCAAAAAACAGCTCACATAGAGGTCTGATTTTAACACAGCTCGCACCATTTTTTTCCCCTAAAAGATGGTGAAATGTTGTGGCTGCGGTATTTGTAACAGAGACACAGGTTTCTCCGAGAGATCGGGGCTCAGATTGTGAACATTTATCACATTTCCAAGTGAAGATTTGTCACTGGAATAACTGAAATGTGCATTACTAAATTGAATGGAATCCTAGGTATTTACTAGGTACTTCCAAATGCAATATGGTGTTGAATGTTGACTAGAAACCAAGTTATGTTTTGTGAGTATGTAGAGCTTTTGTTTTGAAGGACATTTCTTATGGCCATGCCCTCTTTTTTTCGTGCTCTTACTCTGCACAGGCATCAAGGAGGAACTCAATACTTACTTGGTGTACTTGTTACTTTTGCTGCCTTTCTTGGCCATGACAGAAGAATTACTGAAACTCTGTGGGAACTGGGCTAAATAAATGTTACCAAAAACAAATCGTGTTGGGGGTTGTTTGGTGTTCCTGTTTCGGCAGCAATGCACCTTAGTATTTCTGTTACAAAAAAGAAAACATGCTGCGCAGGGGAAGCAACAGGGGCAAAGGGGTCAGTTGTCCCGGGCCAAGGCAAGGAAAGGGCCCAGAATTTGGTCCTCATTACATTGTATGTATTGGGTGGGGAGCCCTTTTAGAGGACTTTGTCCTAGGCCCGGCCAAAGCTGTCAGTGGCCCTGATACATTGTACTAAGAGATATTGTTTGAGAAGTTTTGCTCAGTAAATAAAAAAATGGACACATTGGCCTGTTCCCTGGTTCTTCACAGATGTCAAGGCGATGGGTGGACGGCCTATTCGGAACGGGCAGGCCTTCATAAGCAGTTACAGAGGCAAGTCTTCGAGTCAGACCTGCAGCCTGGGAAGCAGGAGCCAGCGGTATGTGTGTCTTTGAATGACTTTCAGATCAAACCTTCTTTCTCAGCTCAACATCGGTTCAGAAATGTATCGATATTCGTTAGGAAGGTAAACGGCTTTCCATAATGGCCACTCAGAAAGACGTATTTATCTACTACTTTGGGGAGTCACTTTTGTTAAAAGGAATATGTGGCAGAGTTTGTAGCATCTGAACCTGGTGTTAACACATCTACCTGTACTGTAACTAATAACTAGTTAAATACCCTAAAATAAAATCACTTCAATAACAGTTGAATATAAGAAACTGGGCCTGGGAATTCAATTGCTCTCTGCACAGTTACATGCTCCTTCCACATGTTGACGCTTTATTTGTTTGCCCAATCTGGTGTGTGGGAATGACAGTGACATGCGGTGAAATCCATTGTTGTGAGCTTGGTCGGGTAAGTTTGGAGCATGTGTACCGCTCGCGTCATGTTGCAGTGTGTGTCATCATGGCTGCTTCTTCAGTTCTGATAAGAAGATACGGGAAAAAGAAGAACCTGTTGTTACAGTGCTGGTGGAATAATCAGCACTCACATCTTCTCATTTTTTGGCTGCAGGGCCACTTGCTGTCATATGGGCTCTTTAGAGGCTACTTTGCTCCTAGATATGGGCATACTGTTGTCAGAAATCATATAATGTACAGACGGGACCTGGAGGATAGAACGTCTGTGGGCCCATCACGGAAAGTACTTCTGCGACCGCTTCAGGGAATTTTGTCAAGATCTGTAGAACTGGCTCAAATTTTGTGTCCATCTTGTTCGTGTTAACTTCACCGAATTTTGTGAGAACATGTTGCCTGGCTCTTTAGGCCCCTCCAGCCTTCATAAAGTGCTTGGGGCCGTAAGCTTGTTTAAACTTGGACAGACATGGTGGTGTACTTTGAGCTGAGTTGTCCAACGCCTACATACACCACTCTTGACTGTCTTCTGCTGACTTAAATATGAACTAAAAAGTGAAAGTGTCTTGGTGCACTTTATTGCTTTGAAGTGCTTTGCAAAGCTATGCAAGGCTATGCCAGTCCCGTTGTTAAGGAGATACCCGCATCAACTCAACAAAATACTACAGATAGTGAAACTAAATGTCTTTCTTAGTAGGCTTAGCTGCTAATCCACATTGACGGGTTGCTGCAGGGCATCAGACCTTACATGTGTTCACCTGCATGAAGTTGTCCCATTATTACATCATAACCACAGGAGATTTACCACGCAGAACATTCCTGAGATAAAAAGCCTAGATTAGGCGTCATCACAACATACAACTCAAGCTATTACAGTCAATTGTCATCTACACTATGAACATATCTCACCCTAATATGAGATTTTAATAGCAGGACATTTCATATGCTCTTGCTTCAGTATTTCACTTGTTAGATTGTTTCGCCAGGAACTAGTTGCCTGTATTTGCTCTGCGCTGTGTTCACGGTTTTGTGTACTCTAATCTATAGGGCGATTGAGTAACAGAGACAAAGACTTGTTTCAGACCATGTGTTTGATCTGCATGTGAAGACAAAAGGCCTCAAAATAAACAGAGGCCTTCAAAGATCGGTTATATAATGTATTTATCTTTTGTGTATTTTAATACATTATCTCCAAACTAGCACACAGCAGTGGTGGTTGTGAACAGGAGAAAGTGGACTTTAAATGGGACTTTAAATGGGAAGGGCACAGAATTAATTGAGAAAAAAATGGTGTGAAGCAAAGAAGTCAGGGTGCTGTGGTGAAGGAGGAAGGGTGAGAAATGGGGATAGAGAAAAGGGGGGGGGAGTAAGGAGGAGGAAGGGGTGAGAAGGAGGGGTAAAAGAAAGAAAGAAAGAAAGAAAGAAAGAAAGAAAGAAAGAAAGAAAGAAAGAAAGAAAGAAAGAAAGAAAGTGTTGTTGTTTCCCTATTAGTAGCATCAGAGACTGGAAGCCTTTCCTGTTTGGCCAAGGCTTGCCACACAATGAGCCATGAATATTCATTCACTTCACATTCCCCTCTTTCTCTCTTTTTCTCACTCTCACTGCCTCCTTCCCTACCTCCCTGTCTCCACTTTCCTGCCCATGTTGCCCTCCACCCCTCTTGCTCTCTGTCTCTCTCTGTCTCTCTCTGTCTCTCTCTGTCTCTCTCTGTCTCTCTCTCTCTCTCTCTCTCTCTCTCTCTCTCTCTCTCTCTCTCTCTCTCTCTGTTTCCGCCCCAAGCTGTGTCCTGCCAAGTATTAATTATCCTGGCTTCGGAGGCCCTTGTTTTCAGTGCAGTCCTTCTCATCATCATCCAAAGGGCTGGCTGTGGGGAGGAGAGGGGGGAATAAGAAAAAAAAGAACAAGCCCATTGTCAGTGCTGTTGCTGTTGCTCTCTTGGCCAAAACACATGCTCAAGCGCTGCCAGTGCTTCCCCTAGACACTTTCTCTGCCAGCGTTCCCATCCACTTAGCCTGCTAGTGGGTCCTGTCAGAGAGAAACGCAGCCTTCATCCCTTTTGTTTGTTTATGAGACACATTTATGCACTGTGGCTTTTTCTTGAGATGGGAGTATTATACCATGGATGGGAATGGGGATAGAGAGTTCTCTAATCATGTTTTTTCCCCCTAGAGCAATGTCATTCTTGTGATAAGGATGGTCTTACAGCAGAGGTTCTATTCCCAACCTTTTCCAACTTGGTGCCCACTTGAAATGTTCACAAATATCTGGTGCCCAACTCTGACCCAATAAACAATAACTCAAATAAATAGTCAACAGCAACATGCACAAATATTATTTCGATTTTTAGAAAGTGATTTTAAGGCCCACTTGGAATACCTTCAGGGCCCACAGTTTGGGAATGGCTGTCTTCCAGTATATCGTATGTTTGTCATGGTATAGGCATGGGAAAAGAACACCGAAATTGAGAGTGCCCGTAGTGCCCTAGAGGGAGAGTGAAGTGCATGTTACGCCCTTTCAAGGCCAGATATGAGTTGCCTTTGCCTGCTAGTGTAACTGAGGCCAACTAGTGTGGCTTGAAACGTTGGTAAACCTCCCTCCCGATGCCTTATGCTATATCAGTAGTGTTGAGCTATTGGGCCTGCACATTTAGCTCAGTGGTATCTTGCTGTGCCTCCCAGGCCCCAACAGGACCATTGACTGGTAGGTGGCAGGTTCGAGCCCCGAAGTTACACTAGAAATCACACGTTCTATGTACAGGTTTAAGTTATAGTCCCCTGGGAAGAGATCCTTCTCGGGCTACAGGCAATGCAAACTGAAGTAGGCATGACAATATACATGACCTAGAAACAAAGAACTACAGAGTAGGCATGACAACAGACAGCACAGTAGCACTCCATACAGCATCCAAGCAATAAGGAAAAGGAAGCACTGTTCTTTCACTCACATGCAAATGTGTGTTTTGCTAAGAGGGTGTAACCCACTGTTGCATTTTAATGCCGTGTCAGAGGCACATGGGTGATATCATGTCACGCCACTTCACTGTCTCTTGCTGTTGGGAGGCATGCATGGGGGATGCCAGTGGGGAATGCATTCTTTGGAGAGACAGGAAGTGATGTCATAATTGGGGCGAATAATTGCAATGGCTATCCTCTGGTATTTGGCATGGCCAACAGTGCACTTCCCATGGGTTTTTTCCCCCCATACATATGTAACAGAGGTCATCATGTGCAGACTAGCCTTAGGCATGAACTGTTTTCTTAGTCCATACTATATGTATTAAATTACTGCTATAAATTACTGCTCATAGTCTTTGGGGGAAATGATGAAAAATTAAGTACGGGATAACTTGGGGGAGGCCAAGGTAAATTTTTATTTATGATGTACTTACTAAGTCTTAGGCATCAAGTACGAAAGTAAATGGTTCGGTTGCAATGCAATCCGTTCAGGTGAAGAAGAGCAAGGATTGTTAGTGTTACTTTGGCTGTGAGTGTCTTTATGGTCACTATTCGATGAAATATTGATTTAATCTGTTGAGATATACTTTACAGCGCTTCAAAGTTAGCAAATTATGAAATGTGAATGTCCATCTCATCAGGCTCATCACTAGTGGTGTCAACAATGATCGATCCGGCGATCCAATCCAATGCCGGCATGGACGATCCAGAATCGATCCGGCAAGTTCCAGAATCGATACGTCAATTTTTTTAAGTTTCAACTACTTCCATGGATATTTCAGGAGCAAATGAATGTTAAATTAAATAAAAGCAGTTCAAAAAATTGGAAGACTGATACAGACTGATACAGACTGTTAGAGAAAACAGCCAATAAATTGTTGCTCAGTATCTGACTACTTGTATTGCCTCATCATGACTGATTAAACATTTGCTTTGCTTTCAGTAGAAATGTAATGCATTGCAATGCATTGTGGAATTGAATCGGATCGGATCGCATAGCATTGAATCAAATCGAATCGCTACCTCCCGAATCGTGATCGAATCAGATCGTGAGGGCAGTGCCAATCCACATCACTACTCATCACAGTTTGACAAAATTCATCTCATATTTACAATATTCATATATCTTTGTGTCCAGGTGAGGTCACCGTCTCTAGCAGCGTTGTGCGACGAGTCTAGCCGCACCACGCTCACCTCGGCAGACTTCAACCTGCGCGCTCTGCAGCCTGACGCGCGCGTGGACAGCCTGCTGCGCTTCAGCAACCCAGAAGACCTGGACCGCTTCAACCAGGAGGCGCGAAACAGCCAGAGACACCCGG
>NC_085877.1:12656120-12676120 GCF_034702125.1 Engraulis encrasicolus | reverse complement strand
TTGACAGTAAATAGAATGGACGCCAAATCAACGCTATTTGCCATTCAACGCTTTGAAGCCAGATTTGGGAACATTCCAACTTACATTCCACCTTAGCAACGCCAAACGCAGGTGCTGATTGGACAACAACAAGACTTCTAACGGTCAATCAAACCATGTTCTGATGCTCATTGGTCAATTTAACTTTTAATATCTCTCTAAAATAAAACATCGCCACAAAAAATCACCACCCTGGTAAGTTGGAGAGCAAGGGGACCTACTAGTTGAGCGAAAAATGATCCCCCTGGAGTGGCATTTAAGGGAGATACAGGGTTTTATGTCTCTCATAGGAATGAATGGGATTTGGCCATTTTTTGGTCTTTTTGGGTCCAACCTTGGCTCCAACTCGGCTTCAACAATGAAATAGAATTTTGGCCTCCATTCTATTTACTCTCAATGCCTTTAACCCATTTTAGCCTTAGGCACCTTCATAAAGCGCCTGCTGAATGCCTAAGCCCTATTTGGGAAAATGTGCCCTCTGCCTATTAAAACCTAAATATCTTAGCCTCCGAAGCACATAAAACCATGAAACAAGTTGTGTTTAAAAGCTAGGACACTCATCTTGCATTAGAATGGGTTTAGTCAGCTTTAGCATGCCTATTGTAAATAAAAAAAGTTCAAATCTCAAGAGCCTAAATGCTCGCCTAAATGTCGCTCCAGACACCAATGGTCAAGCAACATATACGCAGCATCAGGCTAGAATGGGTTAAAGGTTAACATAATGCTAAATATTTCTCATAAGGACTATTTAACGACAGAGAGATGGCCAGGTCCCTCAAAATCACTTAATACCCAAAGAGGACATCAAAGAGAATTCAAAAGTGCCTTTAATGCCATTACATGTTTACTGAACCACAGAGATTATTTTACTTCTTTGAAATTATTAAAAAAAGATTACTGTTGCTTTAGAGAAGGAGTGCCCAGGGAACTGTACACAAAAGCAGAATGGACTCACATACTCATGTCTATCAAGGCACTGGCTGTACAGTGCATTAAATTATTCACTATTGCCTCGGGGTGTGAATATAATTAGTATATTATGATGAACATCAAAACAAGACAAATCATGTTGAAAATGGCCTAATGCGATGTTGCCTGTTATATTAATATGCTCGTGATTGATGAGAAACTCCACTTCTAAGTGAGGCCATGGGGGTCAATTTTAATTAAATCCCTTGTGGGGTGATTTCCTGTCAATTAATTCTTGCAGTCTGTCTACATGGCCGAAAAAAAAAATCATGAACAGCATTTTATCCTGTCATCTAAAGCCTTTAAAAGCTCATGCATTTTATATGTCTATATATATTGTTATTTAAGACGAAACGGGAGTGGTCTAAAAGGACAACCATATCTAAGATTATCTGTCTGTCTGTCTATCTGTCTGTCACTCTCTCTGTTTCTGTCTCCCTTTTTCTTCTCTTTTCCTGATTTGAACAGATTCGAGATAGAAATTGAGCCCATATTTGCGACCATGGCCCTATATGACCTCAAGGAAAAGAAGAAGGTAGGTGTAATATTTCTCAAAGTTGGTGAGTGGGTGTTAGGGTCAGGATGGATGGGTGAAGCTCCTAGTGTTGTGGAGGCACGCACGTGTCCACCCGCTGTCGGTGTCCTTGAGACACCCAAGGATGTGAGAAATTCCTCCAAGCTCATCCGTCGTCGTCTCACACTGTCTACGTGAGGCAATCCTTGGAGAGAATCTTGAGAAGGTTACTGTATGGATGAGCATGAGTTCATCGCCAGATTATGTCTAAGGCATGTGGATATGACAAACTGATGGACTTGCACACTGATGATCCAGAGCCATGGAGTCATTTTGTGTGTTAGCCAGATGATTTTGGCAGTCGAGAATCACCTTTGTTGTGAAGGCTAGATCAGTGGTTCCCAACCTTTTTCTTAAGGGACCCATGTTTTTACTATTGTAAGCTTTGGTGACCCAACCACGCGAGCGCCTGCACGAGACGGAGTCACAAGATGCCCTCCGTTTCCTGCGAAAACTTATTTTAGTTATTTTATTCCTCAATTCGTCTTTGGTCAAATATAGAATAAATGTTTAATGTAGCACTTACAATTTGTTGCATCTATGCATTTATTAGTTAAATGCTTTGTCTTTTATTCAACATGGGCTATATATATTTAAAACGAAACCCCTTAAAATCAAGAGGGCTCCGCGACCCCCTGTGGATCTTTGGCGACCCATTAGGGGGATCCCGACCCATAGGTTGGGAACCACTGGGCTAGATGACGATGATGATGATGACATTGGTCACTTAGTGAGAGCCTTGACATATTTGAAGCAAAGATTGTAGAAGATTGGACCCCATGGAACAGTACTTTCGGACTTAGAAAAAGGTTTTCACGTCAAGTTCTGCCGCACCTTCTGTACGTACATATAAGGATGATTGGAACCCAGAATCAGGAACTTATCTATCTTAGAACTATCTTAGACATGTTCTATCTTAGAATGTTGTTCACAAAGGAAACTTGACTGACACTAGCCGAGTTATTATGATGTTATCTAGAGAGGGGTGGTACGTTAAGCCTCGGAGTGTTTAAATCCAGGACTGTAGAGATTTGTGCACTTACTCTCTCTCCTATTTATAATACAATAGAACTTGTATTTATATAGCGCAGTATAACAACTATAGTTGTCTCAAAGCGCTTTCAAAATGCACATTCACACATTTCCCATATTCACACACCAGCTCTGGAGGCTGCCGTACGGCGCCAATTTTGTGGGGTTCATGTGAGAAGGTACACACACATGCAGACACACACACACTTCCCCACATTCACACACCATCTCTGCAGGCTGCTGCACAGCGCCAAATATCCGGGGTTCATGTGAGAAAGTGCACAGACACACACAAACACAATAACAATATTCCTAGAGAAAGGTGATTCTGGAAGTGTTCGTAACATGGCCTAATTTCATAACATCAAGACCAACCCTACTAGTGCTGGAAGACTGTAATTCTACTTATCTGAAAGGTACTGTATTATCAAATCTTAACGCTGCAAGGGAGGGATCTTGTATGCCGATACAGCTTTAACTTGAAGTCACGTTGTCTCCCGTGGACAGTTGTCTTCTCTGCTATTTCTAGTGTATTGCCTTATTAGCTTGGCAGGTATGCTATTATTGGCCGCGAAAAGCTAGGATGGTCGTGGATAGCTAAGAGCGTCTTCCTAAACAGAGTTGCATTTTTGGGATGCTTTGTGAAAAAACACAACCATGGAAAAAGTAATTAAAAAACAATAAAAAATGTGTGGGAAAAGTCGATTAAAGGCCTCATTTGACGATGTGAACCCAAAATGTACAACGCTAGGTACACAAAAATAGAAAAAAACAACCTAAATATCTTTAAGTTTTTAAAAATGTGGGAGCTCCCGTAAAGGTAGCCAGATGGTGCCATCACCATAGCAACCAACTTCCTCATTATGTTAATGTAGATTGGCGACCCATAATGCATCTTGCTGCTCTAGAGGGGCTTTGCCTACAGCCTGTCGGATAAGGAGAGCCACGCTCCAGAAAAGTGGAGATCCACGCCCAAAAAGAGTGGGGGCTTTCCATGCATGAAATGGCTTCAGTTACAGCTACATGAAAGGAATATATAGAGTAACTTAAAGGAGAAAAGGGGAGCCTTTATGTGGAGGGAGGGGCACCAGTCCAAAAACAGCACAAAAACAGGCCCGATAGAATAGTAAACCTGTTCTACTTAAGAAATTTAGGGCATCTTTTATGGATTATAAGCAGGTTTCATTCCACCCATTTAGTGTGGTAGCACTAGAAGAGAAAGCCACACAGTAAATCTTGCAGTTACTTCAACACTTAGGTATTAGAGCCAACACTGAGTATTAAATTGAACTCTTCAAGTGTCGACTTAACACTGCAAAATGTTATGTGCCGATTGGGAGTAAATATGTCACAGTCTGCTAGCCACACACCCTTTCAATGTGAGCCACAGATGATGATTTTTTATTTGTGTGATCAGTGCCAGGCAAAACAGGTGATTAAGCGGCATCTGTACCATGTATCGTGGGCCAGGCAGTTGCTACACATCTGTGACCCAGTTACGTCCGAAATCCTGAAAACACTAAAAATATCTGAGCGAAAGTGAGGGAGCAAGTGAGGGGTGGTGCAAAATCGTAAAAGCAGAGAGGAAATTTGTTTCACTTGACAAACGATCCGTGTGTGTGTGTGTGTGTGTGTGTGTGTGTGTGTGTGTGTGTGTGTGTGTGTGTGTGTGTGTGTGTGTGTGTGTGTGTGTGTGTGTGTGTGTGTGTGTGTGTGTGTGTGTGTGTGTGTGTGTGTGTGTGTGTGTGTGTGTGTGTGTGTGTGTGTGTGTGTGTGTGTGTGTGTGTTGCTGTTTGTTTGAGCTGTGATTGATTTCTTAAAAATGGCTGTCAGAATTGCTGTGC
Source organism: Engraulis encrasicolus (assembly GCF_034702125.1). Lineage (NCBI taxonomy): Eukaryota > Metazoa > Chordata > Actinopteri > Clupeiformes > Engraulidae > Engraulis > Engraulis encrasicolus. The sequence goes on along the minus strand of NC_085877.1, from coordinate 12,671,662 downwards.
GGGGCCACGAGAAGAAAAAAGAAGCAAAATCTCACATGAGCCAGACGTCTGTGTGCCAAAACCTCAAGAACCACGTTTGTTCGTTCTTTCCTCTCTCTGTCTCTCTCTCTCTCTCTCTCTCTCTCTCTCTCTCTCTCTCTCTCTCTCTCTCTCTCTCTCTCTCTCTCTCTCTCTCTCTCTCCTTGATGTGGTCGATGAAAATAAACGCACTGCTGCAAATGAAGGGGAGGCGACCCAGCTGTGGAACAGACACCACTCTCTGCCACGACCACAGCTCCCTAAAGCCCTTTGCTACACTACTGTGATGGTGGGACGTGCCTTCCCGGCATCAGGATATTGTATGTCATTGCCTCGAGGAGGAGCAGCCTCTCCTCTCCTCTCCTCTCCTCTCCTCTCCTCTCCTCTCCTCTCCTCATTACTCCTCTTCCACGTCTTTCCTCCTCTCCCCTTTTCTTCTCTCCCCTTTTCTTCTCTCCCCTTTTCTTCTCTTCTCTTCTCTTCTCTTCTCTTCTCTTCTCTTCTCTTCTCTTCTCTTCTCTTCTCTTCTCTTCTCTTCTCTTCTCTTCTCTTCTCTTCTCTTCTCTTCTCTTCTCTTCTCTTCCTTGTTCTCCTCTCCTCTCCTCTGTCCCCCTCTCTGACCCTCTTCTCTCTGTCTCCTCTCCTCTCTACCCCTTTTTATCGTCCTTTCCTCTCCTCTCCTCTCCTCTCCTTTCCTCTCCTCTACTAGTGAGCAGGGACATATTAAGCGGCGCCTCTTTGACCCTGAGGCATTACGTGCTCAGTGGACATCATAATAAATAACATATTAACCACCAATGCCCCTGGGTTGTTGTTGTCCTATGGCTCTGTGCCTTTTTAAAATGATGAGTGGTTGCATAAGCAGGGACATCACGCAACAGGCCATCTTTGGCTTTTAAAACATTCACGTTTTTAAAGTACTTTTTACAGCATCTTGCCTAATTATTGCAACCTCTCAATAAAGATGCGTTTTCTAGATTCTAATATTTTTTTCTCCCAAGTAATTTATAACAACAATGACAAAAAATAAGCAATGCCTCTGGGTTATTGTTGTCCTATAGCAGTTGATGATGTGATGATATAAGCAGAGTCATCACACGACAACCAGGCCATCTTTGACCTAAAAAACTTCAATGTCCTCAGGCATGTGCATATAATTTACTGTTTACAATGCCCTCTGTAGTCATTGGCCATCCCTTGGTCCCTTTGGACTCTAAGAAATAATTTTTTTGTTTCTCTTAAATAATAATGAAATTAATATATATTATAATTAACCAGCCATGCCTCTGGCATGTTGTCGTCCTGTGGCAGTTAAGCTTTTTAAACTGATGACGTAATGACATCAGGCTGGATGTGACAGGCGATCTTTGACTTTGAAAACTTTATATTAAATGTCCAAATCTATATGTAGTCCACATCTATATGTAGTTTTTAAATTATTATTAATCTTTGAAAGAGAAAAGAAAATAGCAGAGGAACTCTGCGATCTTACAAATGTGTAAAGAGCATTCGGTAATGCAATGCTGGCAAGTGTGTTTTAAAACACATGGGCCTACGAACATTATTTTATGCACTTACTTATTTTATTAGTTACTTAAGTGTAAAGAGCCTTCAACATAATGTGCCAATTCTGTTTAAAAGCACATGGGACTACTACACCTATTAAGCTTATTTTGTGTTGGTTTTTTTTTTGGGATGTACCAAATTTGAATAGGATTTGGCTGGATTCGGCCTTGTTGACAGGGTTCGGATTTGGTTCCAGTGATTGGAGTTGGATTCGTTATATGGCTTCGGATTCGGCTAAATCTTAAGCAGTGGATTCAGTATTTGTCAGAACCGTAAAAATCAGCATTCGGTACATCCCTAGTTTTTTGTGAGCTGTGTGATGTGTTGAGGTCACACAAGCTCTGGGTTATGTGGATGGGATTGGGCGTAGAAGGGAGTGCAGTGTAATTCAATCCCTCTAGAGATGGGCAGTGGGGTTGCATGCATGCAAATGAAACCCTCTCATATTCATTGTGTGTGTGTGTGCGTGTGTGTGTGTGTGTGTGTGTGTGTGTGTGTGTGTGTGTGTGTGTGTGTGTGTGTGTGTGTGTGTGTGTGTGTGTGTGTGTGTGTGTGTATGTGTGTATGTGTGTGTGTGTGTGTGTGTGTGTGTGTGTGTGTGTGTGTGTGTGTGTGTGTACACTATGCACCAGATTTTGCATAGGCATGTGTTTTCATTTCTGGAGGGGTGTCTGTCCATGTTGTGTGTGTGCACAGGCATTTATACTTGGCAAGGTTACGTGTGTGTGTGTGTGTGTGCGTATGAGTGTGTGTGTGCGTGCGCAAGGTTACGTGTGTGTGCGTGCCTGCGTGCGTGTGTGCGCATGTGACCATGTGGTTGTGTGCACTCTGTGAGGAGAAGAATGACTAGAATTCTTTGAAAAGAAACATTATTGCAAAATCTGCTTCCTGCAGACAACACACAGGGATAAAGAAAACACACACACACACACACACACACACACACACACACACACACACACACACACACACACACACACACACACACACACACACACACACACACACACACACACACACACACACACACACACACACACACACACACACGCGCACACACTTTGCACTCTGCAGAGGTCAGAACTCCTTTTGTTCTCTCTCATCGGGCTATGTATGTATGTGTGTGCGTGCCTGTGTGTCTGCTAGATCTCGGAGGACTTCCACTGTGACCTGAACTCTGACTCAATGAGGGGTTTCCTGCGCGGCCACACGCCCCGCATCGACCCTGCCAGCCAGGCCAAGGCCGCCATCTTCTCCATCACGCAGCCATCCCCGGACATCTACCTGGTCGTCAAGGTAACGTTTGCATCCCTTATACACATTCACCTGGTCGTCAAGGTAACACATCCCTCATAGAAATCTACCTGTCGTCAAGGTAATGTTTACATCCCCCCATAGGCATTTACGTGGTCAACCAGGTAACGTTTGCATCCCCCATACATATCTACCTGGTCGTCAAGGTAACGTTTGCATCCCCTATAGACATTTATCTGGTTGTTAAGGTAAAATGTTAACATCCTCCACACAGACATGTACCATGTCGTCAAATTAATGTTCACAAAACCTTCTCCAGACTTCTACTTGGCCATCAAGGAAATATTTTGCCCTCCACAGACGACCTTGCCCATAGACCCATAATGTGCACTGTTCTGCCTGTGGAACACTGTAATGCCCCGTGTACATCAAGCGCTACCAACGCGACCGGGTAGCTGGGGTAGTTGAAGAAGTTTCGCCATGAATTCGTTTTATTCGCTCTGGACGCTGCACTGACATGTTTGATTCAGCTAATCACATAACGGCTCTGTCTTGACAGCCTGGGACATTCCTCGATATGAACGTTCCGATTGGTTTTCGCCGAACAGCGTCATAGCGAATTCGCTTAAGATTAGCTTGAGTTCAATCGTCAAAAGTCGCCCTGGTCGCTCAAGAAGCTTCGCCCCTGGCGAATTCGCTCCGGTAGCGCTGGTCGCGCACCCTCCATAGAGAATGAATGACTTCCGTCGCTTCATTCGCGTTGGTCGCTCCCGATGTACACGGGGCATAATTGTCTTAGCGGGTTGTCTTAAATAGACGACGTGGTTGCGGAACTCTCCATGGAGATGGGAATGCCAAACGGGAATCGGAGGGGAAAAGCCTCGATCGATCGATCGATCGACCGACGACCGGTGACCTGACACCTTCACAACATATTAGTGGGTGGATATTGGACTGCTCTTTGCCTAGCTGTAATCAGCAAGTGGCGTGAGGATGCTGTTTTGCCACTAAGCGAGTTCAGCACGCCTCAACGGAAGCGTCTTCAGCACGCGTCAACGGGAGCGTCCTCCTTCCCTATGACCAGTGGACTTTTTCACAACAGCTGCGCCAGTGCCACATCTACGTTCACTTTCCACAGAGAACTTCACCTTGTTGTTGAGTCTACACAGCTTTGGACAATTAAGAAAATCGTCTACTTTTATTTTCATGATGTATAGCCTAATTAATTTATGTAATTTATATTTTTTTGCACAGAGTTCCCAACTGTCATTTCACTGCACGCTAGCTTAAAGCTAGGGTTGTATGTGACAAATAAATTACTCTTACTCTTACTCTTACTTACTCTTAAATGGGTTAACGTAACGTTTACCAGTCCCTCCCCAAACATGCAAGTGGTTGTCGTGGCACAGTGTCATGGTATGTTTACACATACACTACATGTGGCTCTTTGTGTCTCGGCGGTATAACACATATCAGGCTGAACCCTGTACATCCCAAAGGACCCAGAATGTTTACATATATTATGAAATGAAATAAAGAAATAAATAATCTTAACTATGTTTAGATTAATCGATTATGTGATACATCCTACTGATTATGCATGCTAGTTGCACTAGGAATTTTGGGAAAATTGTTTGCAATTACGCTGCATGAATGGACCCAATAATCTTTCTTTCTTTGTCTCTTTCTTTCTTACTTTCTAGATTGAGAAGGTGCTTCAGCAGGGGGAGATTGGCGAGTGTGCAGAGCCCTACATGAACATCAGAGAGAGTGATGGGGCCAAGGTAAGGACCAGTATGTTACTACTATAATGTGTCTGTACGAGTCGTTGTAGAATTAGGTCAATTTCTAAGTGGTACTAGTAGGGCTGGGCAATATGACGATATATATCGTTATCGTGATATAAAAGTGCATATCGTGACCTTTCTCCTATATCGTTTATATCGTGATAGTAATTTTATCAATTTTATACAATTGAATATCATTTAATTACATTTCATGTTGTCACAATACACAGTATAAGTTCATGTAACTGTAAAAATAAGAATAAAAAGATCCATTTTAAAGAAAGGTTGTTTTGCGACATGAATAAAGAGCAAATAAAGATAATAACTGAAAACTTATGTAATTGTGCTATATCGTGATATATATCGTTATCGTGATATAAAGTAATCCATATCGTGATATAGTTTTTTTCCATATCGCCCAGCCCTAGGTACTAGTAAGTCGTGTCTTTGCTGTACATGTTATTACCAGGGGGTTACACTTTACTTGACGCCGGTCTCATACGTATGACATAACAGTGTCATAATAGTATCAAAACAGTGTCATAAACATGATGTCAATAACGTCATAACGTTTTACGGTCATGAACAGTTACTGTGCATTGTTAGGGCTGTCTCTGCCATAACTGAATGTCACTTAATAAAAAAGTAATAATGCAAATTTTTATGACAATTGACGGAATGTTTCTGACACATGCATGACTGCGTTACGACACTGTTATTACACTGTTATGTCTTGCGTATGATGATGGCGTTAAGTTAAGTGCTACCTTACTGGGTAAGGACAAGGCGGAGAGCATCAGGAATCAGGCAGAGCAGTAGTGTGTACTTCAGTGTCTTACAGTCACAACTACGACTACTACTACTACTACTATTACTACTACTACTACAGTACTACTACTACTATAATGTGTCTATGATGTGATTGTATATGTATATGTACAGTTAGGAGAAGATGGGGTCAGACAAAGCAGTGACTTAGGGACTCCGCACACTGGCTCCGACAAAGTGCAGAGCACTGCTCCGCAAAAGTTCGATTCCATTGTTTTCAATAGAACCCCACACACTGGTGCCGATGTCCGCTAGCAATTAGAGACGAGGTCTATTTCGTCGGAGACGCCCATCCATGCTATGTTCGTGTGGAATTGGGTTTGGGGGTCGGAATTGTGTCGGAAGCGAAAGTGCTCCGCAGTGCTGTCGGAACCAATGTGCGGAGGCCCTAAGACTACTGCTACTACTACTACTATTTCTACTGCTAATGATAATAATGATATGTCTAATGTTTCTATATGTGTCATTGTAGAGTAAGGAGAAGGTTGAGAAGCTGCGAGGCCAGGCGGAGCAGTTCTGCCAGAGGCTGGGTCGTTACCGGATGCCCTTCGCCTGGGGGGTGGTCAACATCACCAGCGTCTTCAGCGCCACGCTGGAGAGGGACGCAGACACAGACAGCCTCAACGGTGAGACAGGACTGGCAGACAGACAGACAGATGTGCAGGCAGGCAGGCAAGCTGACAGACAGACAGGCAGACTCGCAGACTTGCAGGCTTGCAGATGGGCAGGCAGGCAGGCAGGCAGGCAGACAGACCACCTCAAGGGTGGGCTAGGAAATGCAGAATGTAGGCAAGTACACACACACACACACACACACACACACACACACACACACACACACACACACACACACACACACACACACACACACACACACACACACACACACACACACACACACACACACACACACACACACACACACACACAGCGAGAGTGAGAGTGAGAGTGTCACATAGGCAGACAGACACACACACACAGGCAAGACAGACATCAGACAGACTGTCATTTTAGTGTTGGTATTGGTGTTTGCTGTGTCTTTAAATGTTGTTTTCTTTAATGGGACAGTACAATTGACGTGACTTCTTTAGTCATAAAATGCATTCAGTATATTGTCTACATTTGTACCGTATAAATAATATAGTTTTTACTCTAGCTCCAATGCTGTCCATTTCTGTCTAACAGGCAAAGGCAGTTTAGAAAGGAGGGCGTATCTGCCGAGACGGAATTCGGACCGCTTCTCCTTCATGGAGGAGCAGTTCAACCTGTCGTCATTCAAACCTGCCAACATCACCATCAACACACTCTTCAAACAGGTCTGTCCCATACACCAGCACTTGCCTGGTTAACACCACAGTATCTCACAAGTGAGAGAGTCTGGATGCTACCTATGTAATTTCTTGTAGGGAAGGTGTGGTTTACGATCGTTTTTTTGGCGTTACGAATGTATAATGTGGTATATAAGTAGCCAAAGAAGTTGAAGGAGTTTTTTGTTTTTTTCCAGGCGCAAAAAGCCCAGTTGCTTGGATCTTTTGATAACATTTAGAGCTATTGCACAGATATTTTTCGTCATATGTTGTAGCCCCTTAACACACACCATCCCACCACTGGAACGTTGTACTAGTCACAGAGAAAAACTTTACTACCTTAGTACTACACCACGATGACCGTGCACAGGGCCTTTAGTAATGCATTACGACTAGGATATTGCCAGTCTTGTAACAACTAATATATAACAGGGGTTAAAGCATTGAATTTGATTATACTGTGTATAGCGTATTGCTTATTTTGTGTTTTTATTTTTCATGTATTCAGGAAGGAGACCGTCTTAGCGATGAGGATTTGTTCAAGGTTCTGGCTGACATCAAGAGAGCGTCTGTACAGCGGCGGACAAAGACGATACCAGGTAGGATCATACAAATATCAATATTTAGTGAAGTAAAGGAAAATTCCAAAGTGCTCGGGAATTGTTGGAAAAATTATTCAAGGTGCTCTTTGGTGTTTGGAAAAACCAAGTCTCATTAAAAATGGAGGGAGTCCAAGGCACTCTTCTTATCCAAAAATAAACTTTAAAATACCAATGTTTAAATCAAGACTTTTAATTCTTTTTGGATAAGAAGAGTGCCTTGGAATATCAATATTTAGTGTTTCCTCAAAGGCTGTGGTGGCCCGAAACATCACAAAAATAAAAATGGATTAAAAGGGAGATCATCGGTATTCGGATCTTCCTTGCCTTACATGAACTTTTACGGTTTGACCCTTAAAGAAATTGGATGTGCGTGAGATCTGCCTTGGATTATAATTAGAGTTTTTCAGAGTGACTGAATCTCTGAATCTATACTTAAAGTGAGTAAAATATGGGCTGCACCAGAAGTGCGTGTGTTTGTGTGTGTGTGTGCGTGTGTGTGTGTGTGTGCGTGTGTGTGTGTGTGCACTGCACGCGCGTTCTGCTCAAAGTCTGAGGATTAGGGTGCAGGCAGGAGAAGTTGATACTGGTTATGCAGTGCCCCCACCCCACCCACATTTTTGCTACCAGTTGATGAAGTCAACATGTGACCTCGTGACCTTATAGCCATCTGCTTGCCCATTAGGCCACACAACTGCCCCAGTGAAATCTCAAACCACAGAAAAACACAGTTCTGCCTCAACAAACCTGCTGGAAATCAAACAGAAGCCACAGTTGAGAACTATGGCAATTAAACAATTTGGAGGACATGAGAGAATAGTAAATTTTTAAGTCAAGTGTACTTTTGTCAAATTCGTATATATAATTGACCTTGCACAGAGGACGTAGCACCAGACTCCAGATGTGTAATTTAAACTAAAAACAAGAATACATCATTTTAATTGGGCACATTTTTGTGTACGTAAGGGCATGAATGATGAGGCCACTGACAGGAAATAGTTTAGTCATTTCAAACCAAGTCAAACAGACACTAGGTATAGACATAGACAGTAAGACATACAGACATTAAAGTGCAATACTGAACAACAGGAGACAAATAGAGAATATATGTCAAAGAAATGAGATGGTATACTAAAAATTATCCCCCACCCACACCAAATTGCAGTCCCCCTGTGAGTCCTTGAGCAATGACGTGGGTCCAACAGCAATATTTTGCTCAGGGGCACTTGATTCCTTAATTCATCCCTATTCATTCAGAGTGGAGGTGCAGGTGACATGTATGTGAACATTTCCTGTGTTTTTGTAATGGTGTATTAGTGTGCCCTGCAGGCTAAGTTACTCTGCATCCTCACATGTGTAGTGGATGACAATAAAGTTGAATCTAATCTAGTCAGATCTACATAAGGTATAATCAAGGTTGAGGTAAAATGTGACAGTTACCTATCCACTTTCAGCAATACACCTGACCTGGGTGTAGGTTCAGGTGATGTGTGTGGAGGAGTTCCTGTGTTTTCAACTGTTTTATTTTTATGTCATATGTTTCCCCTCAGGTATAATCAAGCTGGAGGTTCTCCCTGCTCCAGAGAACATGCCGGGTTGCCTCTCTCCTGAGCTCATCCCAGTGCGGCCCGTACCGGAGAAGAACCCGCGGCTCATCAAAGAGGTTCTGGAGTTCCCCTCCAGCGATGTCTATGTCCCGCACTGTATTTACAGGTCATTATCTAACGCCTCATTCCACCCAATGCATGGCAGAGAAGCGCACGCACGCACGCACGCACGCACGCACGCACGCACGCACGCACGCACGCACGCACGCACGCACATTCTGATAAAAACTCTCTCACACACACTCACATATGCTCTCTCTCTCTCTCTCTCTCTCTCTCTCTCTCGCGCTCTCTCTCTCGCTCTCTCTCTCTCTCTCTCTCTCTCTCTCTCTCTCTCTCTCTCTCTCTCTCTCCCCCTCTCCCTCTCACTCACACACTCACACACTCACATTAACACACACTGTGCACACTCTGTGAACTGTAGCAACACAAAAGAGACAAAAGTGCTGTTGAATCATTTTTCCCTTAACTGCTTACCCCAGTGTTGTTGGCCTATAAACTCGTGACCTTTGTCTGCCTGCATTCACGCACTACTGTTGCACTCTGCTGAGTTGCCATCCAGTGATTTCTCTCATGACTCTATGACGATGCCCATCACTTCCCTCTGGTGGATGATTGGGGGTATTGCAAGAGCTTGTCCTAAGCTCTTGAAATCAGTTGCAGACTACTATGTTTAATAAGCTGTCATGTGTTATTTTGTATGGTGGAGCGCAGAAGTTCTCCAGATCACCACACGTCTTGCTGTTATTTCTTTAACCTTCAAAAAGTATCCATTTTCCTTTCTTTTCTTTCTTTCTTTCTTTGCTTTCTTTCTTTCTTTCTTTCTTTCTTTCTTTCTTTCTTTCTTTCTTTCTTTCTTTCTTTCTTTCTTTCTTTCTTCCTTCCTCCCCCTGGAACAGAAACCTCCTATTTGTCTACCCTCAGCGTTTGAACGTGGCTAATCGCCTGACCTCGGCCAGGAACATTACCGTAAAAATCCAGTTCATGAGCGGAGAGGAGCCTAGCTGTATTCTGCCCGTAAGTCACATTGAGCAATGCCATTCATCATTTTTAGTAGGCCCAAATACATCTTTTGATGAACTCCTGATCAACTCAACATACCCTGTTATGTTTTATTGGGAATGAAGTAACCTCTTTAAACATTAGATTATGTGAAAGTACTTAGCAAACTCATTGTTGAAAACAACTAAGAAGAGAGTACAAAAACCAAGCGACAGATGTGTAGAGGCGAATTAAGTTTAGGCGAGCTAGTGTTTAGACAAAGGTCATAGTACTCAGCAAAGAAGGGTACAGCAAATTCACATTATACAAGATAAATAGATACAATACCAGGATAGATCATATGAGAACAGAAAGCAATTTGTTTACTGTATAACTAGGTCAAGTTGGAATGTAATAAATATGATCTATTATGTTTAATAATTTGTAAAATATAAAATTATTTATTAGTAATTATTAACAATTGTTATTCAATTATTATTATAATTTTTTTCTCCAGGTTATATTTGGAAAATCCAGTGGACCCGAGTTTGTTTCAGAGGCCTACTCAGCAGTGACCTACCACAACAAGCAAGTATCCCCAATGCAGTGTCACACTGTGGTTATGAAGCACTCTAAAATCCATGATAATGAAGATCACACTTTTCATTTTTTATTGCTCTTGAACAAGATACCTATGTAACATCACACACTATTAGCTGCAGTGTAATGTCATGATATCAGGGCCCCAGTTTGGCATCCCATAGGCCTGGGTTTGAACGCAGGTAAGGTTCGATCCCGACACTACTCCCAATATTCTCTCGCAAGTGATCCATTGCAGGAGATGTAATGTAATGTAATATACTGCCCTACAAAGTGCAGTAAGTATGACAACATTGAAACTGAGAAAAATGCCTATAAAGCCTTGGTATTAGATTGGATATCGTAGTTACCGGTACTTGAAATTTGAAATATCTCTAGAACGGGACACATTTGGACCATAAGGCTTTGTCACAAGATGTATCTTCTATGAAGAGGTATAATGTAGAAGTAGAAGTACACTTACAGATGTGATTACAACCCCAGTGGTATGGTATTACATGGTTTCAACTTTGTAATATCATACTACTGGTGTAATTTCATCTGCAAGACTACTTCTACTTTATACAACTCTGGCTCCGGCAGGTCTTCAGACTTCTATGATGTAAGAGGTAATATAATGTAATGTAATGTGACGTCATGATGTCCTGCAGGTCTCCAGACTTCTACGAGGAGGTATATTGTAATATAACTCAAATTGACCGAGGGCCAAAATCCAAATCTGGAATGAAGTCGCAAATTTAATGTTCAAGTCGTGTTACAATATACATTAATGGTGTATGTGGGACAATCGTTATACATATTTGAAATGATCTCACAGGCCGAATAAAATGGCTCCGCGGGCCAAATTTGGCCCCCGGGCCTGAGTTTGACATCCCTGCTGCAATAGAGTGTAATAATGTTTCGTCATGATCTCCCTCAGGTCTCCGGACTTCTAAGGGGAGTTATAATGTAATGTAGCTCTCAGTCTCCAAGACTTCTATGGGGATGTATACTGTAATGTAATGTAAATGTAATATTCTCCCCCAGGTCTCCAGACTTCTACGAGGAGGTGAAGATCAGGCTGCCGGCTAAACTGACGGAGCGCCACCACCTGCTCTTCACCTTCTACCACATCAGCTGCCAGCAGAAGCAGAGCCAGGCCGGAGCCGTCGAGACTCTCGTCGGATACTCAGTGAGTAGTAGTCCCCCCATAAAAAAGCCAGTTAGCCATGGTCGAGAATTTAGTGTAATTGTTGAGACACTCAAAGGATACTCTGTGACTATTGGAGCCATATTCCTGATTTCTATCCATTTGCTATAAGTTTTATTGTAAACTATGAATGAGAGACTTTTCAGTTGGTTAAATGCTTACCTGCTACCAGTTTGTGTTATATTCATACCTTTTCATGTTTATCTGCTTATGTGTCACATACTTACCTCTTGTAATGTGTACTTACCTGGACCTAATCACTCTATGTCTTCCCAACGCACCTGTGATGTGAGTGGTACTGTGAGCCCCTCCCTCTGACGCGCACTGGTAGCACGACTCACAGATTAGTTAATTTAGGACACTCACAGGTGCCTGGCAGACAGAGCGTGGAGAGGAAATCGTTTTTGACCGCATAGCGTGTACTTTAAGTTTATAGCCTTTGTTTGTTTATTTACTTGAATTAATGGAAAGTCAACCGGAATGTTGAAAATAAATAACAAGAACATCTCATTTTATTTCACTCTCCGTGTGTGCTTACTAGGAATGCGCGTCAAAAGAACTTCGCACTCTGCCTCACATGGCCAGAGAAGTTTGATAGGAAAATGCCTTTACAGTGACTATTAGTACCCCCGTAACAAAAGTCAGTCAACCATGGCCCAGGATTTAGTGTAATTGTTGAGACACTAGTTGGATACTCTGTGAGTACTAGTCCCCCCATAAAAAAGTCAGTTAGTCATGGTCCAGGCATTAGTGTAATTTTTGAGACACTCGTCGGATACTCTGTGAGTATTTCCCTCCTAAAAAAAAGTCAGTTGGCCATGGCCCAGGATTTACCATAGTGTAATTTTTGAGACACTCGTCGGATACTCCAAGAGTATTAATCCCAATAAAAAAAAATAGTTAGCTATGTAGGAGGATACTCAGTATATGACATCAGCAGCCACCAGAATAAGAGGCAGGCTAGCACTGTTAAGACACTTGTCAGATACTCAGTATTTAGGGAAGCCCATTTGCCTTTTTTAGAGTTGAAAATACTGAGTATCTGACAAGTGTCATCATATATGTATATATTACAATATATATATATATATATTTGTCCATATATATATACTGTATATATATATATATATATATATATATATATATATATATAAGACTAATAGACTAAGACCTATATATATATAAGACTAATAGACGAAGACCTATATATATAAGACTAAAAGGATAGCCTCTATGGCGCTACATCACAGAATACAGGGAGAGGTAAAATGTATTATGGTTGATTACACTGTAGTTTCTCTGTGAATTAGAATAGGAAAATATAACAACCATGAGATATAGTGGGATTAATTCACTCTCGAATAGGTAGCCTAAAAACTACAGCCAAGCTCAGAATTGCAGTCGATTAATCATCGCTGAGTGATTTGATATGTGATTAAAAACTGAGATTAGATGCATATTTTAGAGACAGCTGGTGCTTTCTGCCATAACCCCAACTATGTCATTGTTACCGTGTAAATTTGATACGTGGTACAGCACATCTAATTCTCCCAGCCCAGGTCACCGTTCAACGTGACAGGATTACGGAGAGGCTGTCTCTGTTCACATTGGACAAATAACTATTTTTCCATTCAGGTCAAATAGCTGATAACATGGTTACAGACCAGGCTTTATACTATGACTACTTTATAGGTGACTCTTACTCTGTCATTACAATGGCTTTGAAACCTTGTGTTGTATAATATTATTCTTTTTTATCATTTTAATTTGATCTGTCACGATTTTTTCTTCTTCCTTCATCTTCCTCTTCCTGCATCTTCCTGTTCTTTAAATGTTATTTTTGTCATTCATACATGTTCTATTCTTCCATCATCATTTTCTTCCTACTTTGAGACCAGCCCAGCCATCTTGAATTAAATGTGCTAAAAAATAAATAAACTGAGTTGCCTTGGCTTGATCATTGATCCCCCACTTGCTTTTGCCATTGCAGTGGTTGCCCATAGTCCACAATGACCGTCTGCAGACGGGACAGTACTGCCTGCCCATCGCCCAGGAGAAACTACCCGTCAACTACTCCCTGCACTCCCCAGAGGTGAGAGTCATGTGGCATCATCATGGGGGATAAAGCCACACTATGCAACAGTTTGGACTTCATGGGCAGCTGTGATCTGATGGTGAAAGCGATACTGTACCATTTCTGGAAATTGCTTCAGTTTCCTCATCTCCTTCAGTTAAATAATAGACTTTTACCTTCCTTCCTTCCTTCCTTCCTTCCTTCCTTCCTTCCTTCCTTCCTTCCTTCCTTCCTTCCTTCCTTCCTTCCTTCCTTCCTTCTTTCCTTCCTTCCTTCCTTCCTTCCTTCCTTCCTTCCTTCCTTCCTTCCTTCCTTCCTTCCTTCCTTCCTTCCTCCTTTCAGCCATCTCTTACTCTGGTGATGTTACTTCTAGTTCCAAGCTCAACTCAACAGGAGTTGTAAAATGAGCTCATTTCCAGAAGTAGTACAGTATCACTTTAAGAAGATGGTCTTTTAATTGAAAGGTTGAAAGAATGTTGGTACCTGTGGAGGAAGTACTCTTGACCAAGGCAACTAATGACTGAGTTTTACCCTTCTTCTGTAGTTACAACCATTCTCTTGAGTCTGGAAGTGCAGATTCTACCTCCAAGCTAACATACGTATATCAGCTCCAGCTGGATATATCAGCTCCAGCTGCCTCCAGCTGGACCCATAAGATTCAATGATGTATGCATGTTAACCTGGAGGTAGAATATGCACTGCCAGACTCAGAGAACGGCTGTAAGATTCAATGATAGTTGCTAACTTGTAATTAGAACTAGTATCACCAGACTAGATTTTTATACTCATTAGATTTCACCACCAGATCATAACGCACAATATTTCAAATAAAACATCTCCCCTCGGCATCACCAGACTAAGAGAGTGGCTGAAAGAACAGACGAAAGGTAAAACTCAGTCATGTAACTGAAGGAGAGGAGTATTATTTCAAAAAGTGTAAGTAACTTTAGATACAAAGCATAACTATTATGTAATGCGTTGTAATGTTTGTGATCCAGTATCTGTTTAATTGACTCAATACTTGGTGAATGATGATGTGATATTCTCCGCTTTCTCCCATACCTTGGCCTCTGACTTTATCCCCATTAGAGGATCCCAGCTCAGGTGCCTCCAGTGAAGTGGATGGACAGCCACAAGGGGGTCTTTAACCTGGAGCTGCAGGCTGTCTCATCCGTCCACACCCAGGTAAGCCATGCACCTGAATACACATACTCATTCTTTACAATATCGACCCCTCTGTCTCTCTCTTCCCAAACATACAGTACATGAACACACAAGCTGTAACGCCGCATTATGTAATAACGGTGCAATATGTAATAATGTAACACATTATTACATAATGTGGTGACAATCGCCGCATTGTGTAATAATTTACGCATTTCGTAATACATTTCTTGAACGCATTTCGTAATAACTTTTTTCTCATCTTGTAATAAATTATTACAAAATGCGAAATTTATTACGGAATGCGGCCGCAACTTTTTTTTTGATGGAAATGTAATAACATGGTGCATTATGTAATAATCTATATGGATATGTTTTTTCTGCACTTGGATTCAGTAGGCGCAGCACACATACATAGTCTCAGTGACATGGTATAGTCACTGCCCTCTCTCTCTCTCATTCTTCTCAGTTCTCAAACTGCTCGAGAGTCGCGAATGATGCGGTTAGAGAGAGAGAGAGAGAGAGAGAGAGAGAGAGAGAGAGAGAGAGAGAGAGAGAGAGAGAGAGA
>NC_085877.1:12638620-12653620 GCF_034702125.1 Engraulis encrasicolus | reverse complement strand
TGAATCCGCTCTCAGAATGGTGTTCCGAGAGGTCGCCTTTCTGAATAAGGTGGTGTGCAGCTGTCCCTCCGCGTCTTTATATATCGTCAAATCCAGAAAGTGAATATTAGTTAATGAATATTCCAAGGAAGCCACCCAAAACGCATACAGTGAAGCGCGCTCCCTACAACGCAACACGTTATTGACCAAAAACATCATCGCCAGCAGCAGTCCCGTCCTTTTTTTGTTACGACAGTTCATAGATGTATGAACTGCCCCCACTGTCCAAATGTTACACAAGCTTTTGTGGATACTAAAACCACGAATGAATATGGACAGAGAGATTTCATTAATTGCAATTCTACATTTGTCATATACCGCCTAACTTGTCCTCGCGCTGAAGGGTTCTTTTATATCGGGCGCACAAAAAGGCGCATGCGAGATAGGCTAGCAGAACATAAATATGGTATCAGAGTGGGCAATTTTGACTATCCCATGGCGAAACATATGAATACCATGGTAAAAATGATTCTCTGCTGCGCATACAGGGCGTCGAGCATATCAAACCTCTTCCGAGGGGTGGGGACAGGCTAAAAAGACTTAGGCCTAATCAGAGGCAGATGCCATGCGCTATACTGGTCTAAATGAGGATATTGATTTTACTTGTTTTTTGTGATTTTTATTTGTACTTCTGGTCATTTTTTCTGTGGCATCACTTATTACCCCAGGCTATTTTTAATCTTTGTTTTCTATGGTGTGCGCAAATGTGTGTAGTGCGTAATGGGTCACATGTGGTGATGTCACTATTTAAGGGAGGCCTTTCTTTTCAATGATGAAGACCTGGTGAGGTCGAAACATGTCGGCTTTTTAATGTAACCCCAGCCCAGTACCATTAAAGGCTTTTTAATGTAACTTATCGTTTGGGCACCTTATTTTGGAGTGCCTGGATGAACTCTTCTCTCTACATGAACTGATCCCCGATATCCAAGAGCACCCAAAAGCTTAAATGAACAGACTGAAGACTGCTTGAGCTTCCAGCCACCTGTGTGCCTTTCATTGCCAAAATAATGTTCTGATTTTTATCTAAATTATTTGGTGATATCCCTCACAACAGTGCAACAGCACATAGGCCTAATGGCGGGAGTTTTTCCCTCAGCACGTAATGAAAGCTAATCGGACGTCTAATGACAGGTGGTGCTGACGGACAGCGCACGAGGGAAAGAAGTTGCAAACTTGATCGTGTTCGGTTTCGTCAGTCCAGCGGAACACTTCTGGCTCTAGAAAATGAATCTGTATTGCAACAAATCTAGTTAGGCCTAGGTCTATATAGGCTATTCAAGATATTTAATTTAGATATTTAATTTAGTTTTCACCACCTCGTGAAGTGTTTAGACCTGGCCTATTTAATGTCGCTGTAAATTGGTGTAATGTAGCAGAAAGTGCGAGACATTCGTTGGACTCGTTGCACGCAACAAGTTGTGAAATTATTTCTTAACGGTTTTAACCGCATCATTCGCGAGCAGTTTGAGAACTGAGAAGAATGAGAGAGAGAGAGAGGGCAGTGACTATACCATGTCACTGAGACTATGTGTGTGTGCTGCGCCTACTGAATCCAAGTGCAGAAAAAACATATCCATATAGATTATTACATAATGCACCATGTTATTACATTTCCATCAAAAAAAAAAAGTTGCGGCCGCATTCCGTAATAAATTTCGCATTTTGTAATAATTTATTACAAGATGAGAAAAAAGTTATTACGAAATGCGTTCAAGAAATGTATTACGAAATGCGTAAATTATTACACAATGCGGCGATTGTCACCACATTATGTAATAATTTGTTACATTATTACATATTGCACCGTTATTACATAATGCGGCGTTACACAAGCTCTCTCCACAAATATACTGTACCTACCTATGTAAACACAGCTGCATGTTCTGTTGGAATTAGCAGAATACAGTTAAGAAGCTGTGATGACGCTGCCAGTGATGGGCAACCTGGGTTTATTAGTCAAAATCTAGTGCCAAGTATTCCCAATGACCTGGTTTTACCTGACCAATTCTCTTGGCCACTTGTCTGTTAAGGAGTTAATTACGAAGGACAGTCACCTGGTTGAAAGTAAATCCAGGTCATTTGGAATATGTGGTAATCGGGTTGTCCATCACTGGACACTACACACCCTTTACTATTACCCTCACCTTCCTCCTCCTCCTCCTCTTCGCCTTCTTTGGCTCCCTTCATCCCCCTTCCTCAGGACAACCACCTATACCACATCTTCATGCTCTGCCTCTTCTTTTTGTACACTATTAATACACAAGTTTAAGTCTTTACTCCAGGCAAGGAACACACGGAAGCACAGGATAAAACAGAATGCATTTTTGTGATTTTCTTTCTCTTCTTCTTTCTCTGTCCGTCTCTCTTCCTCGTTCCCCACAGGATAACCATCTGGAGCGCTTCTTTACGTTGTGCCATGGGCTGGAGGGCAAGGTCACCTTCCCCATCCGCCTGGGCGAGGAAAAGATCCCAGAGAACAAGGTGAAAGTCAATATCAAAATTGCTTACCGGTAATTGTTTTACTTGCCAGCTGTCCATAGAGCAGCAGTCCAGGCATGTTGACATTCTTGTGTGTGGGCCCTCTCAGTCATACATACATTATAAAGGGATAGACAAATGACAGTCTGAAACATAGTGCAATATATGAAACATGAAATACATTAAAACACATCCACCACCAAATACTACTAATATGTCTTAATGGCCACGTTCACATGGTGTTTTTAATTCCAAATTAATTATTCAAAATTAAATAGTTCCGTCAAGTTGCACTGTCATTTCATTCCATGTCTTTAGGTGTTAACATGTTTTCAAAGCAGAATTAAGCTTTATTCAAAATTAAATTGAGTGACAGTATTTCTGAAGTAAATGTCTCGTATAAACAAGGCCATTGACTCTCTCTGATTGGTTCCCAAATGGATTCCCAGGTGGAGAATGAGCTGAAGCTGAGCATCGTGTCCCTCTCCTCCTCTCGCCTGGAGCCGCTGGTCCTCTTCCTCCACCAGGTCCTGGACAAGCTCTTCAGACTCATCATGCAGCCCATGGTCATCGCAGGGCAGACTGGTGAGTGGACCACAGAGATGTCAAAAGTAAAAGTAAAAAAAAGAAACACAGTCCAGTTGTGGCTCAAGGGCGGTTTATACTTCCTGGCAGTGCCACGGAGTGAGCTTGTCGCAGTCATGATGCAGTTAATTTTGATTTATGCCCTGTTTTGAAGCGTGGTCTGCGCGATGTCATTCCACGCTCAAACTGCCTTCAATACAAAGAGTAACCTAGACGTATCGGTTGTTTTTTAGCTTCACAGACTCGACGACAATGAAAATGAAACATTAAATCTTTATGTCACGTGCATTTTTGATCGCACTGGCAGCCACCACGGTAGTTTGGAACAAAGAAGTGGCTCATTTGTCGAGGATAGGTCGCACGAAGCGGAATGTTTCCTCAACCTCGGAAACACTGTTCAACTGTCCAAATAACTTCAGCGTCGTAACTTGCAAGCGCACGTGTTGTCTTTGGTTCGTGTAAATAAATGAAACGACAAAGCACGGGCAACTTATTTAATGAAGAGCTCACAGTCCGTAGACCGACGAAGGTTAGAACAAGGAAGTAGCTTGTTCTCAACTCGAGGACAGAGCAGGCTGGTCGAGAGGACCAATCAGAGACCTATTTTCTCTCCTTCCCGCCCTTCACTCCGTCGCTGTCTGCATCACTCCCTGCGTCGAGACACAATTTTGGAGAGGTGCCTCAGAGTACCCGCATGATGGGGGGGCTTCACTCCGTTAACTGCGCAGCTCACTGCATCACGACGCAGGGACGCTGGTCTCGAGGCATAAACCACACTTCAGTCGGCTGGGCACTCGACTGCTATACTGGCGACCAGGGTTCGATTCCAGGCCGAGGTCACTTGTCAAGCCCTCCCCATCTCTCTCCCCTCGCTAATTTCCTGTCTCTCTTCGACTGTCTTAATAAAGGAGAAAAAAAGAAACAGTTTCTTTGGTAACGTATCTGAGTAACCAGTAGACCTGTGTAATTGTCTTGTGATCAGCTGACTCTGCACTGGTTGGATCAAGTTTGTGGTGGGTTTTTTTTTGTCTTTCATTGTTTTTCATGAACAACACAGCCCACCTATCTCATTATCTACAAACGTACAATGGAGTAAATGGTATAACTCAGCTAGTAATACTGTAATATCATGTTCTACTGCTTTACCTAGACCATGAATTCACTTTAACTTTAACTTTTCACACCTCTGGAGTGCGATCAAGTGTGGATCGTGCCTTTGAGCCGATGTCCATCATCAACACAGTAACTTTAAAAGCCTTTTACAATGTAAATCTATTCTCATCTCTTCTGTCTCCACAGCCAACTTGGGCCAGATAGCCTTTGAGTCAGTGGTGTCCATCGTCAACAGCCTCCACAACAGCCAGGAGCTGGAGAGGGACCAGCAGGGCAGGAACTGTCTGCTGGCCAGATACCTCTACTACGCCTTCAGGCTTCCCGACACACAGGGGGACATCATCACCACAGGTGACAGCCAGGGGCATGGATCACCTGTACTTTTTACTTAGATAGTAACTGCAGTATAATATTTACCATAGTATGCTAAAGTGAAAGTGAAAGCCCACCAGGGAAACTCCCAGTGTCATTGTGACACACAAGACTCCACAGCGCACAAGTGCACACAATGAAATTGCATTTATGTCTCACCCCAAACGGCACCACAAGGGAGCAGCGTGGTGGAACGTGCCATGCTCAGTGTACTTCAGTCATGGTGGAGGACAATGGGGGAGAGCACTGCTTAATTACTCCCCCCACCAACCTGGCAGGTCGGGAGTCAAACTGGCAACCTTTGTGCTACAAGTCTGACGACCTAACCGCTTACCCATGACTCCCTCACAAAATACATACAGTACAGTATCAGTTCAACATTTTTCTTCATTAACCACTTAGTTGGTTCAGATGTGATTGTGTGACTTGGTTGTAAATTAAAGGAGTTGTTGCCGCCGTACCCAGAAGATTACACTTTGAATTTAATATGTCTCTCTTTCTCCCCCTCTCTCTGTCTATCTCTCTCTCTCTCTCTATCGCCCCTTCTCCATCTCTCCTACCCTCTCTGTCCCTTCCTCCATCCATCTCTCCACCTCTTCCCCTTGTTTTCCTCTCTCTATCTCTCCCTCCACCTCTTCCCTTCCACATTCTCTCTCCCTCTCTCCTTCTCTCTCCTTCCCTACCCCCTCTCCATCTCTCCATGTGTGTGCAGGTGGCCACCAGCTGCATGGTGAGGGTGGTCGCTATAGCACGTTGGGCAGGGCCACTGCCAACACGGTGGGCAGCCTGCTGCTCCAGTCCAGGGTGCGCAGCAGCAGCAACCCTGACATCCCCGTGCCTCAGTCCCCAGAGGACGCAGAGGTCAAGGACATCCTGGCCAACAAGGTGACAACACGCACACATGCATGCATACATGCATGCATACATACATGCACATACGCACGCACAGACGTACTAGCCATACTATTAGAGATGTACATACAGCACATATGCAAAAGACACAGAACTAGAAAATGCACTCAGAAACTCAAAATTAGAATGTAAAAATTCGCCTAATCCTGCAAAGGTGAAGAATCCCTTAAAGACTTTCTGGATCCAGATCATGATCCGAATCACCACCAAAATTTAACCACTTGTTCCTTTTGTCATTTCCAACAACTCCACAAAATTTCATCAAAATCCATGCATATTTTTTTAGTTATCCTGCTGACAAACAGACAGACAGACAAACAGATAGACAAACAAACCAACGTGAGTGAAAACATAACCTCCATTGTGGAGGTACAAATAACACAGAGTAATTAATTTATTATCCAAAATGTCTTGTATTCTACAGGGAATTAATCACCCCAGTTTCCGCATGTCAACATATGATGCCAGCACTCACCAGCAGGGGCCGACAAAAGGCTCCAATAAAAAGGTACAAGATCCACAGTTGGGATTTTAGTAATACCATCTTCAAAACGTGTTGAATATATTGCTGAGAAAATTGTGTATTTCACCTACAAAGGGGTAATTCGACGCCTCTTTGTCATCTGGTGCATCGACGGGGGACAGACAGGAAATCTTAACTGGAGAGAATACACTGGAGCAGTACAGATGCAATACTTTTCTTATTTTAATCAATTGCACAACATGGGAATAGAAGAAGAAAAGTATTGCATCTGCACTGTTAAGGTGTCTTCTCTCAAGTTCAAATGGTTTATTTCTCAACTATATTCCTGGAATAACTGTTTATGTATTTAACATGGTTGCTCAGCTCTTGTTTGTAAGTTCCCCAGTTGTGATACAGCAATAACATCTTAGGTTAAAGTTAAACCTTAGTTGGTGTTGAACATATTGCTGAGGAAAGGTTTTATTTCTGTACCTCATTCCTGGAATTATTGTTTCTGTGTGTGACATGGTTGCTTAGCTGTTGCTTGTAAGATTAGGCCACTAAACTGTCAAATCTGTCCACTGGTTTGAGAGAAGCTGTGCTGAAAGCATGTAGTGCAATAAAGGCCAAGCATTGGGAGATGTCATTGAGATGCCATATGTGCTTATTACGATAACAAAACTCATTATCGTGGTTGTTTGTTTTGTAGCAATTCCACGAGGAGCTTGCCCTGCAGATGGTGGTCAGCACAGGAGTATGCCGGGAGAATGCCTACAAATATGCCTGGTTCTTCTTTGAACTCCTGGTAAAGAAAACCTTGTGTCTATAAATCTATCAGTTTGACTGTATTGTGAATTTTCATCGTGCCGCATTTGTGAGAGATTGTGTGTGTGTGTCTGACTCTCTGCCTTTGTGTGTGCATGTGTGTAAGTGCATTTTTGTTCTGCATATAGATTTAGATGTGGGTTTTTGAATAAATTATGTATCGAATCTTAAAAGTTACTTTAGACTTTACTGCCCACTACGCTACTACAACATTACACAGAGCCATTACAACTTGGTCATTGGCATTCTGCATCCAATTTATAACAGGTGCCCTGTCTCAAGAGTTTGTGGGTATGTACAATATGGGGCAGCCATGGTCTAATGGTTAGGGCGTTGGTCAGAGGGTTGCAGGTTGGAATCCCACCCATACTGCACCTCTCCCTACACTTACATCCATGGCTGAAGTGCCCTTTAACAGGACACCTAACCCCACATTGCTCCAGGGACTGCAACCAATACCCTGCAAAATAATATCTGTAAGTCGCGTTGGATAAAAGTGTCAGCCAAGTGTAATGTAATGCACTGTAATGTGATGTAATGTGTCCAGGTGAAGAGCATGGCGCAGCACATCTCCCAGATGGACAGGAAGGCAGTGGCCCGCCGGAGCCGCTTCTCCGACCGCTTCAAGGATGACATCACCACCATCGTCAACGTGGTGACTGCCGAGATCAGCAACAGCCTCTTCAAACAGAAGGTAACGTTTCCCTAGCCTGGTGTTAGCATATTCTCGAACTTATTTTATTCGAACAGAGAGCCTGGAGTGGCTGAATTAAGAAATGCTTCCTGGTGGGGAGGGGTGGACGCTATTGGGAGGGGTGGACCATCTGATTTTACCCAATATTGTCATGACGTAATCTGCTCTTAGTCAATATGTCAATCTAACACTGTGCGGTCCGGTTCTTGATTCTGATTGGCTGATAGCTGTGGTCAATCGAGCGTAAACCTACACCTTTCACATGAAGATTCTATGCGCGTCCAAGTTAGACCCAGCGCATCTACGTCGGTAATGAGAATATGTTGCAGTTGGGGTAGGGAGTCTGCAAGAAGAGCACATCTTTGCACCATCTGTGGTTGGGGTATCAGTGTGATTGCAAAGACATTTCATTCCTGTGGTCTTAATCACCCCCTGCTGAGTTTTTGTTGCGAAGTGTGTTTTCTGGCAGCGCGACGCACGCACGCACGCCGAGTAATGTTGCCGGGGTAACCACAATCACTTCCTCAACTTGTCAACTCGTCGCGGATAAAATGAATAGTCATTAAAACGTTTTTAAAGAAATTTGGTCCGCGATTAAGTGTAACAGTGTTAAATAAGCAATAAGCCACTTGAGTCCGTGGGTTACGCTCTATTGATAACGGGCAAGGGGACGTTTGCGGCACTCCGCTTCGCGTCATGCCCCACTCCCCTTGGTCGTTATCAATCGATTGCTTAATTTGCTCCCCTCCCCCAGTCCTACCCCATTCACTGATTTGTCTGTTGGAGGGAGATGTGAATTGATCTGAGACAAATTATGAAATCATATGATTTTTTTCAATGGGAAACATATATTGTGGGCTAGAGTTAAAAAACATTTATATCCTACCTATTTTAGGCTTTTACAATTTACCACTTACTATTACAATTTTGGCTGTTTTTCAAAACACTCTTTTCCTGATTTGCATTCTTGTGTACAACTCCTTGTCTTATTTTCATTTCATTCATGTCACTCATTCATTTATTTGATTACAACAATGCACATGTATCAATGCATCCATAAACATAAGTATACATCTGGGTTATTATATGTGTACAGTGCATCATGTGTTTATTGGGTTCTATGTATTGGTGCTCCTTCCACAGGAGACGGAGCAGGCGGAGAAGATGAACATCAGCCTGGCCTTCTTCCTGTACGACCTGATGTCCCTCATGGACAGGGGCTTCGTCTTCCAGCTCGTCAAGTCCTACTGCAACCAGGCAAGCATGCATCTTTTCCTCAGTGTGGCATCTAGTCTACCAACGTCTTGAGTGCTCTTAACCCATTGACGCCTAAGGCACCTGCAAAAAAGCGTGCTGAATGCCTGAGCCTTTTTTAAGAAACGCTTCTGAAGCACATAAAAATATGCACTAAGTTGCATTTAAACGCTAAGACCCTCATCTTTCATTAGAATGTGTTCATTCATCTCAAACAAATAGAGATTTTTTATAAAGTTGTCTTAAATCTCTTGAGCCTGAATGTTGCATAATGCAGCTACAGGCATCAGGGCCAATGTTGCATCAAGGCATCAATGGGTTAAGCACTTGAATGCTTTTAAAGGGGCTCCAGGTAGGATTAAAAGTTTAATTTATCACTGTCCTGAGTCAACCGATATTTATGTGAATTATTAGTAAGTGAGTGATGACTCTTGCGACCACTTCCATGGTCTGCTGTCAGAAAACCCTGAATGCAACTTTTTGACAGAGTGGTCTGAAGGAGTGTCGTGGGAAACACTTTTCATACGAAAAATTAGTTTTCATACCGTATTCAGATTTGTATCAACTGCTGGCATTCCGTGATGAAAAACATTCTCTCAGCGAGTTTATTTGGACAGCATTTTTTCATTACGGTGTAGATTTTGAGACAGGCATGCCACGGGCACCGCGCAAACAACGTCATCCTACCTTTTGCCCCTTTAAGCAGTTATGTTGTCTTGGTACCCTGTCCTCTGCTCTCCTCCAGCTTAGTGCCAAGGCGGTGTCCATTTCAATGGTGATCAGTGTGTGTTACTATATACTATTATACTGACTTCAACTATGTATCGTATCAATCATATAGTACAATGACGTGTCATATTGTGTGGTATGGTATGTGTGTGGCATTTCATACACAGCTTCACAAGAAATAAAGAAAGAAAACATTCAATAATAAAAATAAAAGAAAATGAAAACATTAAAATCAAATCAAAAGTTAAAACATTTAAATAAGGAATAAATAAATAAGGAAGGCATCCTGATGGTTCCCTGTCTTCCTCCAGTTAAGTGCCAAGGCGGTTTCCATGTCGACGGTGATCAGCGTGCGGTTGGAGTTCCTGCGGATCCTCTGCAGCCACGAGCACTACCTCAACCTCAGCCTCTACTTCAGCAGCCCTGCCTCAGCACCCGCCTCCCCCTGCCCCTCCATATCCTCACAGGTACACACACACACACACACACACACACACACACACACACACACACACACACACACACACACACACACACACACACACACACACACACACACACACACACACACACACACACACACACACACACACACACACACACACACACACACACCAGGGGTGGAACTTATTTTTTTTCCCCACCAGTCACTGTGGCAGGTACATTTTAAAATCTACCAGTCACTAGCTATTTTTACCATTCAAAGTGACTGGTGAGTTGAAAAATGTACCCGTCCGCCCTGAAATTTACCCGTCCTTGGCGGGTGGCACACACACACACACACACGCTGCCACAAGTATCACTTCAACCTCACTTCCCCTTTAGCAGCACCTGCCTCACCCTACAGACAGACAGACAGACAGACAGACAGACAGACAGACAGACAGACAGACAGACAGACAGACAGACAGACAGACAGACAGACAGACAGACACACACACACACACACACACACACACACACACACACACACACACACACACACACACACACACACACACGCACACGCACACGCACACGCACACGCACACACACGCACACACACACACACACACACACACACACACACACACACACACAGGTATTGTTTAATCTCTTATGTCTGCCTGCTTGTTTGTCCATCTCTAGACATCGAGTTCCTGTAGTTTCCAGGACCAGAGGATCTTGTCCATGTTCGACCTGTCGGCCGAGTTCAAACAGCAGCACTTCCTGACGGGCCTCCTGCTGACGGAGCTGGACGCAGCCCTGGAGATGGAGCACGAGGGGTCAGTACTACTGTATCAATAAAGTATACTACTCTACACTTAAAGGAGTATGCCACTATTTTGGGGCTTAATACAGTTAAACTCGTTGGCGGGGGTTTATAAAGGTGGTAAAGTGTCTTATTTTTCATGTAAGCCGTTGTCTTGCTTTAAGACAAGTTAAAAGAGGGAGCATGTCGCTAAGCTAGTCAAAGTCAATGGATCCGTGTAGCATGCTACATGCTACAGTGATTAATTGACTTTCACTAGCTTAGCTACATACTCCCTCTTTTAACTTCTCTTAAAGCAAGACAACGCTTAACATGAAAAATAAGACACTTTACCACCTTTATAAACCCCCGCCAACGAGTTTAACTGTATTAAGCCCTAAAATAGTGGCATACTCCTTTAATGTACACTATTTGGTAAAAAATGAGACTTGGATGTGGACTTGACTCGGCTTTGATACAACCTGAACTTGGACTTGGCTTGGTCAAATGGGTCTTAACTTGTGACTTGACTTGAGACTTACTTGTGACTTGCAAATTAGTCACTTGGTGCCATCTCTGGTCAACACTGCTGTATTACTAAAGTACACTACTGCTACCACTTTCCACATTGGGGCAGCCGTGGCCTAATGATTAGCGAGGTGAGCTTTAGATCAGAGGGTTGCAGGTTAATTTCATATTATCTTAAATCTATACTCCTTCTGATTTTCTGCTGTTGCTCTCCATATTATTTTTTATCATAGTGGTAAGGTGCAGCGTAAGGCCATCAATGCCACCTACAGCCTGCTGTTAAGAACTTACAGTATAATCATGCTGCGTATATTATCTTAAATCTATACTCCTTCTGATTTGCTGCTGTTGCTCTCCATATTATTTTTCATCATAGCGGTAAGGTGCAGCGTAAGGCCATCAATGCCACCTACAGCCTGCTGTTAAGAACTTACAGTATAATCATGCTGCGTATATTATCTTAAATCTATACTCCTTCTGATTTGCTCCTGTTGCTCTCCATATTATTTGTATCATGATAGCGGTAAGGTGCAGCGTAAGGCCATCAATGCCACCTACAGCCTGCTGTGTGCCCATGACCTGGATCAGCGGTGTGCCAGGCCTGAGGTGCGTGCCAAGATCGCAGCCCTCTACCTCCCCCTGGTGGCCATCATCATCGACTCCATCAACTCACTCGACTTCACAGGTGGGACTTTGCTGAGTGCACTTTGTGTTTGTACTCGCACGCGCGCGAGCACGCACACACACACACACACACACACACACACACACACACACACACACACACACACACACACACACACACACACACACACACACACACACACACACACACACACACACACACACACACACACACACACACACGCACACACACACACACACACACTATTGTTCACAATGTTCTGTCCATCAAATGACTGACTTTTTTTAAAAAAAAATTTAGGATGGGAATCACATCAGTCTTGTCGTTGTGGTAATTCAGCTTGTACCTTTGAGTGATTTATATATTAGAAATTAAATTAAATTAAAATTAAACTGATTTACCTTTCCCTAGCACAACAGAAGAAAATCTTCCTTTGTTAAAACCAAACCCCCTCCTTCCCAGCAAAACATTTGACTTCATTATTTTACTTCAGTGCACACCTTTTGCAGTGATGCGCATCTCATTGAAATTGCATGTGCCATTCCAAATTTCATAGGTCGCATCAGTCTTCTTGTCGTCATGGTAATTCAGCTCGTAGCTTTGAGTTATTGATTTATGCAGAAATTAATCTAGTTGTGCAAAAGAAAATCTATTTTTTGTTAAAACAAACACCCCAGGAATTCCCATCAAAATATTTGACTTCATTATTTGACTTCATTTTTTTACTTCAGTGCACACCTTCTGCAGTGACGCACATCTCATTGAAATTGCATGTGCATCCAAATTTCATAGGGTCAAATAGTTTCTTGCAATAGCCGCTGTCGTTGGCAACAAATGTCGTTTCCCTTTTCAGATGAGTCCACAAGCTGTCCCTTTCATCCTCATCCGTATACCATGAGAAAGAATCAGAACACTATCCCTTAAGGCTTAAAGTCAAGTTTCATTAGAGTGTCTTGGTCTGTTTTGTCTGGTCTCCACAGCACCTGCTCTTCTTTGTATCTCCTTTGGATCCCCTTGGCTCTGTTTGTATTTTGTAGCTCTTTGATTCCTTGAGGAATGAGAATCGCTCACAAACGTTTTCATTGGTGTTTAATGGTCTGACTGTTAGACCACTGCACCTGGTCTCCACTTTGTGTCCTGTGGATGAGAATCCCTTACAACCATGTTTTCACTGGTTCAAAAGTTTGTTCTCTGGTGTTTAACGGTCTGTCTGTCCTTTGTGTCTGGTCTCCACAGTGTCAGACCCGCGCGGTGGCAAAGGCAAGGGCGGCGGGCCGGACGAAGACCCAGACAACGTCAACCCCATCAACCAGACCATCGCCATGGCAATCGCTGGCAACCCCTTCAACACCTTGGCACGCAACGCTCTGGCCTCCATGGCATCTATGGTGAGAAGAGGCTAAAGCTGATATAACTTTTCTTTTCTTTCTTTTCTCTTCTTCTTGTCTTTTATCTCCTACTACACAAGAAAAAAGAAATTGTCTCTTTCTGAGAACTATGTGAATGGCTAACATAAGAATAAGAACCACTTCTTTTTTTGCTAAGCTCAAGAATCACCACTTTTTGCTAAGCCAATGCTACAAGGAATGTCATGAACTGACAATACTGCCCTACAAAGGCAAATGCAGCAGCTCCTCACAACACCTTTATATTGTGACAAAGCCTTATGAGTGTCCAAATGTGTCCCAATTAAGAGATATATTGCTATGTCAAATTTGTAGTAACTACAATATCCAACATAATGCAATCACTTTGAAGGACTTTTTCTCAGTTTCAATGTTGGCATACTGACTGCGCTTTGTAGGCCAGAGTAGTCAGAGTAGTAGATTTAGAAATGAAGACAATGGAAAGTAGAGTCTCCACTACCTGCGTAGATATTGTCCATGTTTTCAATAAAGTCACAGGCGATGAAACACTCATGACCCCCACCACCCACTCAGCTTCCTCTGTCCCTCATGTTCCTGTTTTCCTTTGCAACGTCCGCCGGATCGGTCATTGACTCTCTTTGTTTCTCTCGACCCCTCATCCTCCCCTAAACCTCCCACACACACACACACACACACACACACACACACACACACACACACACACACACACACACACACACACACACACACACACACACACACACACACACACACACACACACACACACACACACACACACACACACACACACACACACACACTCTCTCTATATGAAAAAAAAACATTGGAATTTTTCTTATAGTTTTCCATATCAGTAATCACACCTATACTGCATTCCATCTGTACAATGTTTATGTCTGTTACCGAATATAAGTATTACATCTGTACCTTACTCAAAGATGAGGAAAATTACAACTGCACCACCTTTATAGTATGTACTATACAGCGGTGTCAATGGTAAAATTAAAAGTAAATTCATGCTGTATCAATAGAACTACAGTAGCACATGATATTACATAGCTGTTACACCATCACTACATTGTACGTAATGAGATGGATAGACTGTGTTGTTACTGAAAAACATTAAAAACCGAACGAAAACCCATCACAAATGTTACCCAAATAGCGCGGAGTCAGCTGTTCATAATGAAAAAAAAAAAAAAAGCCCATTGGGAAACTCCAACTCCCATTGTCATTGTGACACAGCACTCCACAGCACACAAGTGAACACTGCACACTGCACACAACGAAATTGCATTTATGCCTCACCCGTGCAAGGGGGCAGCCCTCAGTGGCGCCCCATGGGGAGCAGTGCGGTGGGACGGTACCATGCTCAGGGTACCTCAGTCATGGAGGAGGATGGGGGAGAGCACTGGTTGATTACTCCCCCCACCAACCTGGCGTGTCGGGAGTCGAACCGGCAACCTCTGGGATGCAAGTGTGACGCCCTAACCGCTCACCCATGACTGCCCACATAATATAAGTACACAGGTGTACTGGTTACTCAGATAAGTTCCCTGTGATGGAAGGTCTCTGTGTTTATTTTTTTTACCTTAACTTTTACTTTTGAAACCTCTGGTATTATATAAGGCTTGGCAAAGTCATGTATGAATGATTTTTGTAGGTTTGAAGTGTTTCATTTTTATTTTGTTCCACATAAGGCTTGTCAAATACACAGTTTCATGCATTTTATTCATATGGAA